>NW_004444100.1:859193-913405 GCF_000243295.1 Trichechus manatus latirostris | reverse complement strand
CTGCCTTCTAGTCCTTGTCCATGGACTGTTGTGCCCCGTTAGTACCGTTTTGTTTCATAAGGCTGTCCAATCCCCGGCTGAACAGTGAACCCCGGGGGTGACTTCACCACTGAGCTAAAAGGGTGTCAGGGGGCCATACTCTCAGGGTTTCTCCAGTCTGTCAGGCCAGTAAATCTGGTCTTTTTTGTGTGTGTGAGTTAGAATTTTGTTCTACATCCTCCTCCAGCTCTGTCCAGGACCCTCTGTTGTGATCCCGGTCAGAGCAGTCAGTGGTGGTAGCCGGGCACCATCTAGCTGTACTGGACTCAGTCTGTTGGAGGCCGTGGTAGCTGCGGACAATTAGTCCTTTGGACTAATCTTTTCCTTGTATCTTATTCTCTTCATTCTCCTTTGCTCCTGAAGGGGTGAGACCACTGGATTATCTTAGATGGCTGCTCACAGGCTTTTAAGACCCCAGATGCTACTCACCAAGGTAGAATGTAGAACAGTTTCTTTATAAACTGTGTTATGCCAATTGAGCTAAATGGTTCCAGGTACCATGGTCCCCACAGCCCTCAGCCCAGCAATTCAGTCTCTCAGGGAGTTTGGATGTGTCTATGGAGCTTCCATGGCCTTTCCTTGTACAAGTTGTGCTGGCTTCCCCAGTATTGTGTACTGTCTTACCCTTCACCAGTTACCACTTATCTATTGTCTATGTAGTGTTTTTCCATCCCCACTCCACCCCTACGTATAGGTCTTTTTCATCCCTGGTTAGATTTATTCCTAAGTATTTTATTTTTTTAGGGGATATTATAAATGGTATTGTTTTCCTGATTTTCTTTTCAGCATTCTCTTTATTGGTGTCCAGAAATCCAATGGATTTTTGTATGTTTATCTTGTATCCTGCTACTCTGCTGAATGTTTCTGTTAGTTCCAGTAGTTTTCTCATGGAGTCTTTTGGGTTTTCTTGTATAGTATCATATTGTCTGCAAATAGGGACAGTTTAAGTTCTTCATTACCAGTCTGGATGCTCTTTATTTGTTTTTCTTGCCTTATTGCTCTAGCTGGGACTTCCAGCACAGTGTTAAATAGGAGTGGTTATAAAGGGCATCCTTGTCTTGTTTCTGTTCTCAAGGGGAATGTTTTCAGCCTCTCTCCATTAAGAGTGATGTTGACTGTTGGTTTTGTATAAATACCTTTTATTATGTTGAGGAATTTCCCCTCTATACCTATTATATTGAGCGTTTTTATGAGGAATCGGTGTTGGACTTTTTCAAATGCCTTTTCTGCTTTGATTGAGATGATCATGTGATTCTTTTCTTTTATTTATGTGGTGGATTACATCAATTGATTTTCTAATGTTAAACCATCCTTGCATACCTGGTATGAATCCTACTTGGTCGTGGTGTATTATTTTTTGATATGATGCTAAATTATATTGGCTAGAATTTTGTTGAGAATTTTTGCATCTACACTCATGAGAAATATTGGTCTGTAATTTTCTTTTTTTTTGTGGTGTCTTTGCCTGGTTTTGGTATCAGGGTTATGCTGCCTTCATAGAATGTATTCTGAAGTATCCCTTCATTTCTATGTTCTGAAATATTTTGAGTAATACTGGTGTAAGCTCTTGTCAGAATGTTTGGTAGAATTCCCCAGTGAAGCCATCTGGGCCAGGGCTTTTTTTGGTTGTGAGTTTTTTTTATTACCTTTTCAATCTCTTCTCTTGTTATGGGTCTGTTCAGATTTTCAACATCATTTTGTGTTAGTTTGATTAAGTAGTGTGTTTGTAGAAATTTGTCCATTTCCTGTAGATTTTCAAATTTGTTGGAGTATAGTTTTTCATAATACTCTGTTATGATTCTTCTTATTTCATTTGGGTCTCTTGTAATGTCCCCCATTTCATTTCATATTTGAGTTATTTGCTTCCTCTCCTATTTTTCTTTTGTCAGTTTGGCTAGTGGTTTGTCGATTTTGTTGATTCTTTCAAAGAACCAGATTTTGGTTTTGTTGATTCTTTCTATTGTTCTTCTATTCTCTATTTCATTTATTCCTGCTTTGATCTTTATTATTTCCTTTCTTCTGTTAATTATGGGCTTCTTTTGCTGTTCTCTTTCTATTTGTTCAAGTTGTGTAGCTAATGTTCTGATTTTGTCTTTCTTCTTTTTTGATGTATGCGCATATTGCTATAAATTGACTCTGAGCACTGCCTTTGCTGTGTCCCAAAGGATTTGGTATGATGTGTTTTCATTCTAGTTTGATTCTGGGAACTTTTTGATTCCATCTGTGATTTCTTCTATTACCCAGTGATTTTGAAGCAGGAAGTTATTCAGTTTCCATGAATTTTTTTTTTTTTCCTTACTCTTCTTGTTAATGTGTACTCTAAGGGCTTTGTGGTCAGAGAAGATACTTGCTATTATCTCAATGTTTTGGATTTTGTTGAGGGTTGCTCTGTGGCCTAAGATGTGGCCTATTCTGGAGAATGTTCCATGTGTCTTGGAAAAGAATGTGTACTTTGCAGTTGTTGGGTGGAGTGTTCTATATATGTCTATGAGGTCAAGTTGGCTGATTGAGGCCTTTAGATCTTCTGTATCTTTGTTGAGTTTCTTTCTAGATGTTCTATCCTTCACTGAGAGTGGTATGTAGAAGTCTCCTACTTTTATTGTGGAACTGTCCATTTCTCTTTTCAGTGCTTTTAGAGATTGTTTTATGTATTTTGGAGCCCTGTAATTGGATGCATGTCCCTTTAATCATGATATAGTCCCCTTCTTTGTCTTTTATGCTGGATTTTGTTTTAAAGTCTATTTTATCTGAGATTAGTATTGCCACTCCTGCTCTTTTTCGGTAGCTGTTGGCTTGATATATTTTTTCCATCTTTTCATTTTTAATATATTTACATCTTTGTTTCTAAGGTGAGTCTCTTGTAGACCACATATGGATGGATCCTTTTTTTAAATCTGTTCAGTCACTCTCTGAATTTTTATGTGTGTATATAGGCCATTTATGTTCAGTAATTATTGATAGGTGTGAGTTTATTGCTGTCATTTTGTAATGCTTTTTTTTTTTTGGTGGTGCGGATGTTTTCTTTGTTCCTCTTACTCTCCTGTGCTAAATTTCTTTTGTTTGTGGATATTTTTTCCATTCTTTTGTTTTTGTAGATTTTGTTTTTACTGAGACTATGTTTTTCTTCTTTGTTTTGATGAGTAGGTTTGTTAACTTTCTTTGTGGTTACCTTGAAATTTACCCTTATCTTCCTAGGTTTGAACCAGTCTATTATTACTTGGTAATGACTTGCCTTCCTCTCCATTATAAAGTTCTATACCTACATCATTTATTCCCTGTTTTATTGTTCTGACTTTGTTGTCATTTACAGATTAACATCTCTGGTTCCCTGTTGTAATTTTTTTGGTTTTGAATAGTCCTTGAGAGTTCATTTCCTAGATTGGTATCTGGCTGGTGGGATCTTACTTCCTAGATTCAAGCTGTGGTCTGATGTTTGTTCTCAAACCAAAGACTCCCTTTAATAATTCTTGTAAGTTTGGTTTGGTTTTTACATAGTCCCTTAATTTCTGTTAATCTGGAAACGTCTTAATTTCACCATCATATTTGAATGAGAGTTTTGCAGGATATATTATTTCTTGGTTGGCAATTCTTTTCTTTCAAGGTTTTATATATGTCATCCCATTGCCTTCTTGCCTGTATGGTTTCCACCAAGTAATCAAGTAATCAGAGCTTAGTCTTATTGTTTACCTTCTGTATGTGACTTTTCATTTTTCTCAAGCTGCTCTCAGGATTATTTCTTTGTCTTTGGTTTTAGCGAGCGTGATTATGATATGCCTTGGTGATTTTCTTTTGGGGTCTATCCTATATGGGGTTCGTTGAGCTTCTTGAATGGTCAGCTTTTCATCTTTCATGATATTAGGGAAGTTTTCTGTCAGCAATTCTTCAGTGATCTTCTCTGTGTTTCCCTTTTCTCTCCCTGTTCTGAAACTCTGATCAGTTGCAAATTTTGCTTTTGATTGCATTCCAGATAATTTTCAGAGTTTCTTCATTTTTCTTTGTTCTTTTTTCTGATTTTTCCTCAAAGTTGTTTCTAAGAATTTGTCTTCAATTTCACTGATCCTGTTTTTCATTGTTTCAAACCTGTTCCTCTGACCTTCTATGATACTGTTCATTTCTGAAATCTTGCTGTTTATCTTTTGGATTTCTAATTGTCATTTTTGCATGATTTCTAGTTGTGAATTTATTTTGGCATTTTGTTCATGTATTGCCTTCCTGAATTCTTCCATTTGTTGTCTGTACTTCCATTAATTTTTCTGCCTTTTCCATGAATTTGTCTGTTTTCTTCATTTTTGCCTGATTTTTGCTTCAACTGTTTGATAGCTCTGAATATTAGAGATTTGAATTCCCCATCAGGTAGTTCTAGTTCCTTTTCTTTTACTAGAAAGTCATCTGGTGTTTTATTTTGGATGTCTATTGGAACTATCCTTTTTTTTTTTTCCTATGTTTTGATATTGTCTGCTATCTTCATGACATTCTGTAGTTATTTTCTTCATTTATGAATTGTGGATTTGTTTGTTTTGTCCTGATTTTTTATTTTATTTTGTTATGTCTGAGCAGGTGGACTGTGCATTCTTTGTTGTTTGCTCGTATGTGGGCATGCTACTTTTCACCTTTTTGCCCAATGGGCAGGGCCACTCGCTCAGCTATGGTGCAGCACGACAGGTCCAACTGAAGGAGAGGGGTGAGAATGAGTTACTTGTGGCACATTCTGGGGCTGACATGGACTGCTGGGGGTCAGTGTAGAGCAGGTTCTGGTAGGCCATGCCTGTGCTGTTTGGGGGTGTGATGTTCAGTGCACAGTGCAGGTAGGCAGGAGGGAGGGGGAAGGTTGTGATGTTGGAGCTAAGATGATTATGTGAAAGAAGAGAGAGAGGAGATAGAAACAGGAGGCAAACAAACGAACAAAAAGAGGTCCTGTGGGAACTTACCATTGGAGTGGAGAGACAAGAAACCAAGAAATGAAGAAAAACAAAAAGGAAAAAAGAAAAAGAGAAAAAAATTAAAAAAGAAAGGAAAAAAAGTCAACAGGGATCCCACCAGTGCAGCTGTGCAGACTGTGGAAGTGGTTCCCAAGCTGCACAGTACAGCCTGGTTAGAAGTGGCAGAGATAGCACACATTGCCAGGTATTCAGGAGACAGGAGAAGAAGGTAAGGACTGAGAGACAGGAAACTGAGAAATGAAGAAAGACAAAAAGGAAAAAAAGAAGAAAAAAAGAAAGAAATTCTCCCAGATATCCCACTAGTGAGGCTGCACAGACTGGAGAAGTAGCTCCCAAGCCGCACAGTATAGCCTGGCTATAAGGGGCTCCTAAGCCACAAAAAGAAAAAGAAAACAAACAAACAAAACAAAACAAAACACCCCAGAGATCCCACCAGCTTGGCAGCATGAACTGAGGAAGCAGTTCCCCAGCCAAGCAGCCCTTCACAGCCTGTCAAGAAGAAGCAAAGATGGCATACAGAGCCAGGTGGTCAAGAGAAAGGAGGGGAAGGGAAGAAACCAAAAGAAGCCAAGAAAAGCAACACCTGCAACAGGAAAATGGCACTGAAGGAGCCGGCCAGTGTGTGCAGGGTGAATTCAAGCAACATGGAGCCAGCACCTCCAGGGCTGCAATCACTTGGCCCTATGGGAAGCAGCTGAGTCTGAGCAGGGCGAAGAAGTGTAGGAGGGTGGGAAAGCATGTATCGCTGATTACTGGGTGCTCTGTCTCCTGCTGGGAGCTCCATGAAGCTGCTTTCCTGTACTCTCTGCCTGCTGATCTCTGACAGGAGTCCAAGATGGTGAATCCGTGCTGCGTTAGCTGATAGGGGACCTCCACTTGTATCTTTCCTTTCTTTCTGTTCTCTGTCAGTTTCTTATTCCATTTGGTACTTAGTTAAGTTCTTTATCTCTTCATTTGATGCTTTAGCTTCCAGGATTGATGTTTGTCTCTGTTTTACTTGTTTTTTAGGTCTTTGCTGTGGAGGGATGGCATGGTGCTTCTGTCTATAGTGCGATGTTGGCTCCACCTCAATCTGTTAAAAAATTCTTTAAGTAAATAAATTAATAGGCAAATAACTTACTTGGAAAGTATTTTCCATCAAACCAACCAAGGAATAAAGACCTTTAATAAATCATTAAGTAGAGCAGACCCCTCTAATAGAAAAAGATGTACTGAAGCTACAACAAATACTGTTAAGATAATAATATAAATAACTTCCAGATACAAAAAAAGATGAGTTCAGTAATAATAAAAGAAACTTGAATTAAATCAACCAGATATTATTTACTTCTCTAAAATCAGCAAAGATTTCTTCTTTTTGAATCATGATACTCAGTGGTAGCTGGGTCTAGTGAAATAGGCTTCTTCCTCTATGGCTGAGTGAGTGTGAATTGACAAGATGCGTTATGAAGCTTAAAATGTTACATCTTTTCACTTAATTCTATTTTTAGGGATAAATCCTAAAATAATCAGAGATATAGATAAAGTTTATGTACATACAAGTGGTAAAGGGTTCAAGATAGGGCACATGTATTGAGCTTAGAAGGTCAGAAGCTTGACTTTGTGACCTGTATTTCAGTTAGGTTTTTCACGGCTTCCCGAAGTCTCACTTTAACTTTACTGTGAATGAGTTGAGTAGCCTAACAAAGACCTACAACTTTAGTGGTGGAATCTCCATTTATTTTCTGGTTGGGCGAGAATATTATACTGATTAAGTTCAAAGCAAAACAGCAGAGCTTTCTTACTCTCCTGCCTTAGAAAGTGATCTCAAATCTTCTGTAAACTGAGTGACTGGGTCAGAGACTTAGCACACCGGCTTGAAGCTCTCTGCTGCCATCTTCAGTTGTCTCTTCTCTCTGCGCCCTGCCTTCCATCTCCATCCCAGATTTTAGAGCTCCAACACACACACACACACACACACACACACACAAACACCCCTACAGAGAGACAAGAGTCAGAGAGAGAGAGAGAGACAGAGACAGAGAAATAAAAGCATCAGCAGATTTGGAATCAATAACAAGAAGACTTATACAAGGCCTATTATGTATGAGGCACTGTGTTTTATGTCTATTAACTAATTTAATCCTCACAATAACCCTATGAGGTAGATACTATTATTCTCCTCATTTTAGAGATGAGAAAACTGAGCCACAGTGAGACTTGATAAAGGGCATACAACTAATGTATGGCAGAACCAAGATATGAATGCCAGCAGTCTAGGTCCAGAATCTGCCTTTTAAATCATTGTACCATCCTGCCTCTTTAATCAAATGACGGGTTCATGTCCAGACTCTTCAACTTACCAGCTGTGTGACTTTAAGAAAGACACCAAATGCCTCAGAGCATTGGCTTCTTATTGTAAAATGGGTATAGTAATACCAGCTGCACAAAAGTATTGTGATAATTGGAAGAAATGATGTGTGTGAAGTTCCTGACATGTAATAAGCATTCAAATACTTATTACATTCTTATTCGTAAGTACATTGTAATTATAGTTAAATTTGCACCTTAACTTTGCCATAATGTTTAAGTACCATTTTAAAATGAATTGCAAAGACAAAGCTATACCCGCTGGAAACATTTTTTGAGTCCATTTCTTGTGACACAGTATTTGGCTACAGCTCACTAAAGAGTTCTGATCCCCACCCCTTAGTCAAGTTGTCCAGATCATGGCTTGGAACATCTGATAACTCTAGGACTGGCCTTTGACAGTTGTGGGGGTCAGGATCCAGGCAGTGAGTTTGACAAAAACTGTGAGCAGTTCCCTGGGACGTCGGTGGAGACACAGTTAAGACTGGATATAGAGAACATACCAATATGCTCCAAAAAAGACCATCTTGAGGCTCTGGATGCTGAATTTAAAATTTGGGCTTGCTTGTCTGTTTGGTCCCATGGGCTGTCTTCTAAGGAATGGCTGTGGTACAGAATTTTATGCCAACCATGGGAATGCAGTTAGAAATACATCTTCATCCACCTCCTCACTTACATGGTCACTATTTACTCATTTCGTTCCTGCAGAGCAAGAGAAATAGATTCTTCATATACCCCACAGTGGAAGTGGAAACAGAAACATTTTTTGTGGATAACACGGTCTGTACAAAGTTCAATGAATTTTTGTGTTTATTTATGTAAAAAATACATCTTCTGGTTTTCTTTACTTTTTCCCCTTTTTTAAAGATGTGATTTAACTTTATCCTTCATTCGTTCTCCGATCTTCCACTCCTTGTGTTTTAGAGCTGTAAAGATCTAGGTTTAACATTTGTCTAGCTGTAAGATTTTGAACCAGTTACTTATCTCTATGAGTCTAGATTTTCTTATCTGTAGACTGAAAATAATAATGCATAGGTCATGCAGTTGGAAAAGACTATATGCAATAATGTATATATGCATTTATAAAATGCCAAGCTTATAGAATATTGAATATACCATGGACTACCAGAAGAACGAACAAATCAGCCTTGGAGGAAGTACAGCCAGAATGCTCCTTGCTTACTTTGGACAAGTCACTAGGAAAGATCAATAGCTAGAAAAGTACTTCCTGTTTGGTAAAAGGGTCAGTAAAATGAGGGAAGCTCTCTATGAGATGGATTGACACAATAGCTACAACAATATTCTCAAACATACCAACGACTGTGAAGATGGCACAGGACCAGGCAGTGTTTGGTTCTGTTACACATAAGGTCACTATGAGTCAGAGCCGACTTGATGGCAACTAACAAATCAACAAGGACAAGTTTATAGTAGATAAGATATAGAGGTAAGGAGCATAGTAGCATATAAAAGAGGAAACATATGTAGGCACGAAAAACAAGAGAGCTGAACAAGGAAAAGGAGCAGAAAGTATAGGAAATGACCAAGTGATACATAGATAAGACAGAAACAGATTTTTGCTGTGGAAAAAAGACATAGATTCAGAGTTTAAAATAAGATTCTGTCATTTACCAAAAACTGCATAGCCATAAGGCAGAAACTGAAGCACATCTAAGCTCCTTAACACATCAAAATTGTAGGTTTTCTTTTGCACATGAGTAAAATCTCAGACACCTACTCCCTCTAGAAATCTCAGACACCTATTCCCTCTAGAAATCTTGCCTTGTGGTCATCATGGCAGGAAGGCCCTCCAGAAAGTCAGGGAGAAGAATAGAGACCTTGTGATACTCATCGGGGCGGAGAAGGTAGACCTGGTAGTCAATTTTGAAAGGCTATTTGAATGGGATACTGGTGATACAGAAGACACTGGTGGTTCAGTAATAGCATTCTCCACTTCCATGCGGTAGACCCAGGTTCCATTCCTGACCAATGCACTGCATGCACAGCCACCACCTGTCTGTTAGTGGAGGCTTTCCTGTTGCTGTGATGCTCACCAGGTTTCGCTGGAGCTTCTAGGCTAAGACTAACTAGGAAGAAAGGTCAGAGGAGGGTATGGCAAGGATGAAGGAACTTAAGCTTTACAGACTCCATTTTTTCAATGATGTAGGTGGCAAGAGCACCTCTTCCAATCCAGGAATCCAAACCAGAGCTCACAGACTCTGTCTGGGATAAATGTTCGTGGGTTTGGATCCCAACGATACCAATTCCCAGCTAGGTGACCAAGGGTGAGCTGCTTAACTTCTCTCGGTCTCGGTTGCCTTACCTGTAAATTGTGGGGGCTAAGAGTGTCTACACCCACCACAGACTTACAAGGATCAAATTAGATAATCTGCATAATGTGCTTAATAAATGTTAGGCATTATTATTATCAGTACAAACTTGAGTCTCTGCTGTCCTTCCTTTCACCTTTCAGAACACTTTTAAATGCTTACTTGATTCTTTTCTTTAGCTTCTCAAAATTTCCTGAAAGGTATTTTAAAGTTTGAATGGTTATCTGTGTGCTCTTTGAATATATCTGATCTACAACAGCAATATAATTTATTTAAAGAATTTAATCTACAAACGTAATTTTAGCTTGACACAGAATATTAGAGCCATGGTGATCCCATAATATTTTAGGATTAACAAAATCTTGTCTCAAATCCATGTCTGGTAGGACATTTGATATAATAGGTATACCTGGAGTTCTAATAAGAGCTTACAAATTTCCTTGTATAAGATTTTCATCCTGTCATTGCTAAATCTGGGAAGCCCAAGGCTAGCTGTGACCTTATGGTGAGACGCTCAGGTCTTAACTGAAATACCTCTATCAATTATAAATCACTTTAGCAGGTTGGCTATCCTCAGCTACATGGTGAGTTTCCACCAATAGATCCAGCAAAGTTTAGGCATCAAACATGGCTTAATTTATCCCTGGAATAATTTTATTCCAGCAAGCCACTTTGAACAATGACATATATATCTCTCCTAGGATTGTATATGTGGGTGAGAGAGAAGAAATGAGAAGAAACAAGGAAGGAGAAACGGAGAGGGTGTAACAAGAAGAGAGAGAGTTAACTAATTGCTTTCTTTAATTCTGCTAAAAATGCCTGGACTCTTCCTTTTCTCAATCCAGAAAGTAAAGTGTCAAACTAACCTGGTAATTCTTATGAGTTAAGCATCAATTCTTTGTGAATAATCAGATGAGGAGATATTGCCCAGAGTTACTGAAAATATAATTCTCACAGAAGGGAGAACAGACATGTGTTAGGAAGTTGGGTAGAAGATTTGTTATGGACACATCATCTTCCCCTAAACTGACTTGATTCGACATTAAAGGAAACGTGTAGATTTTTGTAGATTAAATCACGTAATGAAATTAGGAAGAGCCACTTGGACATTAGGTGTCCAACGTGGAAATATTAGCTGCAAGCTGCTTTCTAGGAAAGGTATGCTTATTTTATTGTGGTACTATGGAAACAGCTCTAAGTAGCCATCTTAGAAATTTAGCTGACTTTCATGAAGTCTTTTAAAATTTCTGGAACAAAAGTGTATTTTATTAACTTCATTTAAAATTTATTAGTCCTTAAAATTTCTCAGTAGCATAATACTCCTTGACTCTTAGATCTCTAAATATCCCTTGACCAATATTTTGAGTAAATGTGCTAGAAGGAGTGTGTTTGGTGCTGAGAATACCTAAAAGAGTAATATACTAATCCATCCAGCCATCCAGCCAGCAAGTATTTATCGAGTGTCTATTTATGCCAGACACTGTTCTCTTCTTGCACTAGGGATTTAATAATCAACGAAGTTATCAAAAACTGTCCTTTTGAAGCTGACATTCTAAGTTGTGGGGAAGCAGAAAATTAACACTTTATACAGTATGTTGTAAAATAATGCAGAAAAGATGTTTAAAATCCCTCAGCATTCCCAGTGACTCATAGCATGCAGTCTAAACTCCGTTACATGGCCCTGGTCCCCTCTGTTTCTTCAGCCTCTTCTTTTGTTCCTCCCATTCCTACTCTAGGTTACAACTGTAAATAAATCTTTCCATTAGCTATGCTAGCCACTGTTGCATTGTGTGCCGTTGAGTTGATTCTGACTCCTAGCAATAGAGTAGAACTGCCCCATAGGGTTTCCCAGGCTGTAATCTTTATGGAAGAGATCACTAGGTGTTTTCTCCTTTGCAGTCCCTGGTGGGTTCGAAACACCCCTTTCAGTTAGCAGCTCAGCGCTTAACCGTTGTACCACCAGGGCTCCTTAAGCTTGCCACTAGGACTGTTACCACTAACCTCCACTTCCTCCTTCCCCTCCGCTGAACCTCTGGCCCCCAGCCCATGGTAACCACTGATCTATTTTCTGTCTCTATGCATTTGCCTGGTCTAGGTATTTCATATAAATGGATTGATACAATATTTGTCCTTTTTTGTCTGGCTTATTTCATTTAGCATGATGTTTTCCAGGTGCATCCATGTCATAGCATATATCAGAACTTCATTTCTCTATACAGGTAAATAATATTCCATTGTATAGAAATACCACATTTTGTTTATCCATTCATCTGTTGATGGAGACTTGGGTTGGTTCCACCTTTTGGCTATTTTGAAAGTGCTTCAGTGAACACTAGTGTTCTAGTAACTTTTAAAGTGTACACATTGGCAGTTTTATCAATATTTTGCCACAATAATTGGCTTGTTTAGACAGTATGTCTCTTCTAGGATCAATTTAGGAACTTTTTAGCTTTTTAGAAATTCTTTTCATTGAATTTATATGCACAAAGTTGCCCATATTATTATTTTATAATTCTATTCTGTAACTGGGTTATTTCTCAGTTTTGTTTTTTCCCACTCTACTTGCTTAACTAGTGAGTGGTTTATTTATTTTGATGTTTTTCATTTTTCAAAGAACCAGTTTTTAATGTATGTACTAGCTCCATTGTTATTGTTTCTGGTTCATTAACTTTGGGTTTTATCTTTAGTATTTACCTTCTTCTCCTTCCTTAGGATTACTTTGAGGTTCCTTCCTAGATTTTTATTTTTCTTATCCAGAAATTTTTGTGTTTAAGGCCACGGATTTTCCTCTGAGTGATAGCTATACTTAAAATTTATTTATCGTTATATTTTAGGAATTCTTCAGTGTTGGATTTGATTTTCACACTGAATTTTCATGAATGAAGAGAGCTATGCTAAAATTTCTGTGTGGCAGAGTTTTTTTAAATTTTTTTTGTTACTAATTACTAATTTTATTACAATGTTATCAAATAATATGATCTCTATTATTCCCGGAGTCCCTAGGTAGTGCAAACGGTTAATACGCTCAGCTGCTAACCAAAAGATGGACAATTCAAGTCCACCAGAGGTGTCTCAAAAGGAAGCCCTGGCAATCTACTTCTGAAAAATCAGCCATTGAAAATCCTATGGAAAACAGTTCTGCTCTGTCACACATGGGGTTGCCGTGAGTCAGAATTGACTCAATGACAACGGGAATGCTATTTCTACTTTCGGTAATTTACTGGAGTTTTCTATGTGGCCTAATAATATATGGTCACATTTTTTAAATGATTAAAGATCCTGGAAAGGAAAGTATATTCTTTTGTGTCAGCATCTATCTTTTTAATTGTATTATTAAGTCCTGTTTGTACTTATTTTTGGTACATTTGAGCTATCAAGAACTGTTAGAGGTCAAGCACACTCACTTATAACTACTGTCTACTCATGCTTTTGCAATTTTTGCTTTAAGGACGTTGATGTCATGCTATTTGATGCATAAACATTATGCTCAGATTTTCACTGTGGATTGCATTTACCAATTCTTAGTATAAATTGTACATTCTTTGTATTCAACCTTGTCAGTATCTTTACACTTGCTTTATTTTTATTTTCATTTACCTGTTTTCTCTCCTCACCCTACAAGGATGGCAAGTGACATTTTCCAGTTCTTGAGTAACTTGTGTTACATATTACACCATATTATTGAGTTTAGGTTTTTGATCGAATTAGAGTCAAGTTAACAAGTGAATTTATCTGATTTCCATTTATTTATATGACTTGTATGTTTAGTTTCTGTTACATCATCTTGAATTGTTTTATGTGTTTCTGTTCTTAGTGCTTTTTTAAAAAAAATATTTTGCTATATTGATGTTTACTATATTTTTGTGCATGTGTTTTCTATAATTTGAAGTATTTGTGGTTTTATTACTTTATTATTTAGAGTTACATAAATACACATGATATATTGTATATATGTGATATACACATATACATATATACATAAATTCATAATGCACATATATTAAATGTGTATGTGTACATACTTATGAGTATATACCTAAACACAATATGTAGTCTCTATTTCTTGATTTATCTTCTTTAAGCAATTTTCTATTAATTTCTATTTTAAAATATGAGGACATCAACCCCTAAACTTACTTCCATTTCCTCTATCCTTCACCTTATTGTTTCTACATGGAAAACATTTGTAACATTCATATTCTACGCTGTAAGCTAATTTCTATTGGTTCTATATCTAAATTAAGACCATTTACACCATCAATGCTTTTACTGTAGTTCCTCCTTTTTATTGGCTGCACATTTCTGAGTTATTGTGTGTGAAGATGTTTGTTGCCTTATACATGAATAAGGCATAATATCCTATATTATATGTGATAGTTTGCATGGCCTAATTTTCTTGGATCACATTTTCTTTCTCTTGAGAATTTCGTGGATATTGATCCCTAATTTTATAGCATTGAATATTGCTGAGGCAGGCCAGACATTTCCCTTTAGAAGTTTTATTTTTTCTTCTTATTTCTTGATGCCTTTAGAATTCTTTAGTTATTCTTGAAGTTCAGAAATTTTGTTTCAATGTTAGTAACTTTTATAAGATTGAAAATTCAGGTAATCCTATTATGGAGAAATTCTCTTGTAACTTTAAATATATATTCCATTCCATTTATCCTTCTACTTCAGTGCCCTGGTTAGGCACATGTGGCTCTTCTTTTGCTGACTTTTCCTTCTAATCATCCTAAATCATTTGATATTTATTATTTCATTTTGTGTGATTTTTCTCTAGGCTTTCTTCTTGACTCTCTTCTCAGTAGTGTTGCTGCTTCTAATATTTCTTTCTTATATATAATTGTTTTAGTATCTTTTCCCATTTCTTCTTTGGCTCTATCAGCTCTCTTGCCTTCATCAATTGTTATCTTATTATTTCTTGCTGAATCCTTGTATCTCTTTGTCAAGCTCTGGTTTCAAAAAAGCCGTATTATTTTGATATCATAGAACAAAAATATGTTCATTGATTTTGTGATGTAGTTATTTTGGTAAGCATGCTTTGACTTTTTTTTTTTTTGCCTCTCTGAACTTTATTTTTTAAAACATTTTATTATTCCTTAGGTGAAAATTTACACAGCAAATTGGTTCCCCACTGAACAATTCATATACAAATTGTTCCATAGCAATTGTGGTTGCTATACGTGCAATGTGCTAGCACTCTCCCCATTTCCACCCTGCCTTCTCTGTTTCCATCCCTCCAGTTTTCCTGCCTCTCCTTGCCTTGTCATCTTTGCTTCTGGGCAAATGTTACCTGTTTGGTTTTCATTAGCTGATTTTTCTAAAGAGCACATTCCTCACTGGTGTTATTTATTTTTTCTTTTTTTTTTTTATTGTACTTCAGGTGAAGGCTTACAGAACAAATAGTTTCTCATGAAACAGTCGTACACATATTGTTTTATGACATTGGTTAACAACCACACAACATGTCAACCCTCTCATTTCTCAACATTTTTTTTTTTTTTGGTGAAAATGCACATAGCCAAAGATACACCATTTCAAAAATTTCTACATGCACAGTTCAGTGACATTGACTACGCTCTTCCAATTGTGCTGTTATTCTCACTTAAGGTGAAGGCTTACAGAGCAAAAATAGTTTCTCATTTAACAGTTACTACAAATGTTGCCCTACGACAATGGTTAACAATCTCACAACACATCAACAATATCCTTACTCAACCTTGGGTTCCCTATCACCAGCTTCCTTGTCCCCTTCTGCCTTCTGACCCTTGTCACTGGACTCCTGTACCTCGTTAGTCTCATTTGGTTTTACGGGGCTGTCCACTCCCAGGCTGAACGGTGAACCTCGGAGGTAACTTCACCACTGAACTAAAAGGGTGTCTGGGGACCATACTCTCGGGGTTTCTCCAGTCTCCCTTAGGCTATTTTTTTCTTTTTTTAAATGCCAATCTATTAACTGGCTGAAGGGTGACCTTCAGGAGTGACTTCAGTTACAGGTTGAAAGAGTGTCTTCGGGCGATAGTTTCTGGGGTTCCTCCAGCCTCTATCATTCCAGTAAATCTGGTCTTTTTTATAAATTTGAGTTTTGTTCTACATTTTTCTCCCATTCTAACCAGGGCCTTCAGTTTTGTCCCTGGTCAGAGCAGTCAGTAGTGGTAGCCAGGCACCATTTGGTTCTTCTGGTCTCAGGTTAGAGGAGGCTGTGGTGCATGTAGGCCATTAGTCTTTTGGACTAATTTCTTCCTGGTGTCTTTGGTTTCCTTCACTCTCCTTTGCTCCAGACAGGAAGAAACCAATAGTTGTATCTTAGATGGCTACTTTGATTGACTTTTGTTTGCTATAGTTATTTTTTCTTTTTTCTAGTCATTTTTATATAGGTGTCATACTAAATTAAAAATAATAATAATAATAACCCATCTTTGAATGGTGTAGCTCTTTCCCCCAGTAGTTACTTGCTCAAGAGGAGTGTTGCGGGGAGTGGTGGAATAGTGAGCTGGATTTTAGTCTGCCGACTCAGTAGCTGTTTTCACCAACACTCTTCCCTGGTAATAATGATTCAGCTCTGGGCTCTCAAAACTGGGCTTGCAGTGAAGCACTACCCATCAAGATAATTTGAATAGTGATTAGTGCTCACGGGGCCTTCTTCATGTAATGATGGTGAGTCTGTGCAGTTCCTCATTTGGCCCCACCCCCTCTAACAGTCTGTGGCATCGTACGAAAGCTCAGAATGTTGCCACAGTTGATCAGTGCTCTTTGAGCTTGCCATTTTACAGAAATAATTGCAGGTGCGTGCCCTCAGGGTCTGATCTTCTAGTTGCCTGACATCTGCATAAATACAGGTCTGCTTTTGGCATCCTCCTTTGATTTGGTCCAAAGTTCACCTCAATTGGCTACTTTTATACATGGATTATGATTTGAGGTTCTCATTATTTCCTCATTCTATTTAAGATTAATTTTTTTCTCTTTTATTTAAATATTCTCTCTTGTTTTTCTTTGGGTTTAGGGAGAAGAATAAGGTAGAATTGCCTTCATCCAGACACTTTTAACTAGATGTTAGTTCCAATATCATCTGGCTAAATTTACACCTGTATTTATTAATAAAATTGTTCAATTAATTCTAGTTGAATTCTTAGAATTAGCCAGACTTTGAGATAGTGGATGCTATACAGAAATGAAAGGAAAAAGATCCGTGCAAGGAATACTCAAGCGGAGACAAAAAAGTAAACCAACCAACACAATGTATTAGTGAGCGTTAGAACCATGAGAGTGGTATGTGCAGGATGTCAGGAGGCATGGAAAATGAGCTTCCTCCTCAGACTGAGGTTTCAGAAAAAGACTGCTCAAAAGAGGCAATGTTTAAATGAGGTCTTAAAAGATACATAGAAGTTCTCTGCGTTTGGGTGTGGTTCTTGGAGTGCGTACATAAGAAGATGAAAGAGCATGTGTGAAAGAATGAGGTGTGAAAGAACTTACACTCAGGGATTGCAAGTAGATCAGGATAATTAAAGCACAGGGCGTCTAACGGGGCCTGAGCCTGGAGAACTGGGTGGAATAGACCACGGTGAGTCTTTTTAGATCCTTGAGAAACCACTGAAAGATTCTAAGTAGCTGGAGGCAAGAGCAAATCAGTGTTTGAATGATTTATCTGGCAGCCAGTTAGAAGGTGGATGGGGGTGAGTGAAGGGGCGTGACTAGAAGAGGGCCAGCAAATTTGAACTCCATCATATTATTTCAGGTAAGAAGTATGAGGTCTTGTTTTAAGCTATGACAGTAGAGATTGAGAGAAAAGGTGTTTAACAGGTATGAATGATTTGAGCATGATTATCTGTAGGGGTTGGCTGGAGAAAGGGACTATCTATAGTAACTCCAAGTTCATGACCAGGACACTTACGTGGATTACCGTATTTTTACACAAATAACCTCATCTTCAAATCTGTGGATCATGTGGATCATGGCTACTATACTGGACTGATTATAGAACATTTCAATCTCCACAAAATGTCTTATTGCCCTCGTCTACAGAGTGAAAAGAGCAGAACTTTGAGGTTTATGAGAACACTGCTATTATTGATATTTTTGTTGTCACTGAAAAAGAAGAGCCTAACAAAAAAGGGGGAGAAGGTGCTTCTATCCATTAAGTGCCTTTTAATGGGCTTAGCAATTGATGCTATTCAAATGTTATCTGTGATCCCCAAAACTGCCCTGTGAGATTGGTAATGCTAATCATTTTTATTGAGGCTCATTATGGTTAATTATCCCAAGATCCCCAGGCTAGTAAGTGACGAAGCTTTAACTGGAATCTAAGTATATATGGTATTCTGAGTCTAATGATTTTTTTTTATTACTCTAAGCTGCCCATGCTAAGAAGACCAGGAGACAACAGTGCCACCAAAGCCAAGGAGGAAGACAATTTCATAAATGAGGGCATAGCAAATGGCACAAGAGGTCCAGTAAGGTAAGGTCAGGAAAGTGTTCATTGGATTGGGCAACAAAAAAGTTGCTACTAACTTTGTTGAGAACAATTTCAATGGAGTGTTGGACTGACGCCCTACTAGAGTGGGTTGAATATAGCTCTATAGTCATATAGAGCACAGGCATGGTTTTTTTTAAGAGATTAGATATAGATGACTTTTTCTTCACATAAAAAGTGGCTTGATGAAAAGATGTGTTTCAAGTTTTTCGAACTGTGTATATTAAATGCCTTAAAGCTACATCTTTCATCTTTGGTATAATCAGAAGAGACTGGATCCTTAGTTACTAGCTATCTGACCTTGGGCTAGTCACATAACTCTCTAAAAATGTTTTTGCCTCTATGCAATGGGGTTAAAAATATCTACCTTGCCTACCTAGTAGGGGTGTTTAAGCATCAAACAAAGCAGAGTGAACTTGATAGTGAACTGTAATGTGATACATAATATAATATGCTATTCCTTCCTAACTGATGAAATAAAAATTATATTAAAACTCCACAAATTTACTCCAAAATTTTTATACATCTATTGGACATTTTCAGTTAAAATTATCAGCTCTGTATTGCTGGAAAGGAGTCCCAAGTGGTGCAAATGGTTAAGCCCTGGGCTACTAACAAAAAGGGTGGCAGTTCCAACCCACCCAGAGGTACCTCAGAAGTAAGGCCTGGTTATATGCTTCTGAAAGGTCACGGCCTTGAAAACCCTGTGAAGCAGTTCTATTCTGCACACATGGGTTTGCCATGAGTTGAAATCAACTCAGTATCAAATAACAACAACATATCCCTGGAAAAGAATAGAAAAATTAACCATCTTGTGTTGGCTTCTCCCAACCAAGCCTTACAACTCCACTATTGACGTTTTGAAACCAAGACTCATGGATCCTGTGGGTAATCCTTATTTAATATTTATGCCCTAGTTAACCCCACCAAAACTGGATGATGGAGAAGAGACAACTTTTCCCCTCTCCAACATGTTTAAAGGAAGAGAAAAATGATTCAGATTCCATAACCAAGAAAAGCCACAGTTTATGAGATAGGTATTTCTAATTATTGGCAAACTAGATGAGTACCTATATCTAGAACGTGATAAATTCCTGTAAAAACTTAGCATTAGATCTCAAAGAAGCAAACTCTATTGATTACATAAAGTAGAGAATGCCCAGAATTCTGCTTCCTTTTAAGCTATGTTGATGATTGGGTTGGAGAGAAACCACTGTGCTTCCCTTAAAGCGAGGATAAGCACGAGACGACGCATTTTTGTTACCAGACCATGAAAAACCTAGAAAGATTTCTCAGGTGCTTCTCTGGATGAGAACTCTGCAGTTGAAAATATTTTCTGCCCAACAGAAATGTTGATCACTTCCTAAACTCCCTGGTTGTAAACATTAAAATCGTCCCACACCTACTCTAGCTAAATCTGAAGTACTATCAAGGAGGACACTTAATATTTTAGATCAGAATAAATCAGAGGAGGATTGTAAACCATTTGCCAATAAATGTTTTCTCATTCTCCTCTGAAACTTTTCTAATCAGCCTCAAAGCTTATTGAACCCACAAGAAGTTTACTGGAAATGTCAGCTATTAAATAGACATTTTACAGTAAATGAATGTTAGTGTCACATAGTTCAGACCACAGGCCCTGGCAGCCCAGAGACAGGGTTGCTTGTAGCAAACTGTGCACTGACAGGAAACAAACTTCTCAGCTGGGTCCTACCACAGTGCTTTGGCCTTAAGCTGCAAGAGGGAAAAGTCACCAACCACCACCCCAGCTATTGCAACTGAGTTGCTGTAATTAAGACAATATTATGGGGGCCAGGTAAAATATGAAGAAAACCAAAGTCTTGGTGGGTTTTTAAAAACCTATTAAAACCAATTTTTTTTTTTTTTGGTTGAGATTCATCATGTTACTGTCAAATGGTCAAAGGAAGGTGTAGAGGGAAATCCCCAACCCCCACTGCAGTGGGTTAGGCCATTGACTTGGACTCTGTTTACTGACATTTTAGCAGAAATGTGTGGTTTTAAACTACCATGGAAGAACCAAAAATCCTATCAGGCTGAGTTTTAGTCATGTGACTTCCAGAAAATAGGAGAAATCGTCATTATGGTGCCCGGGGTAGAATGCCTCCATTGTATAATGCTGGTGGCAATTTTCAATCAGCTGTGTGTATCTCCCGTGTTGGCGGTGAGATTGATTTTTGAAGGGATGCTAACTTAGCCCTTGTGACAATGAAGTTTCTTCCCATCTATTTAGGGCTCATCCTCTCATCTGTGTGCTTGATCCCATCTCTGACTTCCTGAAGATCCTTCACTGATCATATCCCTTATTCTCCAAATATGCTCAGTCACCTCCATCTTAAAACAAGTAGAACAAAAGCAAATGAACAAATGATCCTGCCACAATTTTCCACTTACCTTTATTTACCTAAAGCTTTTTCTTCTTCCCTTCACAGCTATAAATATTTGACTAATAATAGCATCTTAAATGTCAAATCCAGTGACCTTAGCATCATTATCTGGTAAGTGGGCAGAATGCTCCTATTTCTCCAATTAGACCCTGTTTCCACTGTATCAGGGATGAGCCCTGGATGCTCTCATAGTCTTTGAGGTACAGATTTATTTGGCATCATCTTAAGTGATTCCATTCACCTGTTTGGTGGCTCAGGGCCTCTTCTGTGACTGGTGGCCCAATATTAATTCTAAATAGGGCCCAGAACTCCAGTGCCTTGGTTAGCTCCTGCCAGTCCTTTTTTCTTACCCCTGGATTTGGGTTTCATCTCTGGTGGGAATTCCTATTACATAAGGACAGCTCTCCTGGGACAGACCATTGTCTGATTCACACAGGCACATATTGTGTCATCTCATAGTGTGTCACATCAAATACTGCATCATCAAAATGGAGAGTAAATAGTATGTGTCCAAGGTGAAACTAAAAAGAAAATAGTGTTAGGGCTTCACTAACCAATTTTTTTTTCTTAAAATCAGTTGCTATTGAGTTGATTCTGACCCATGGCGACCTCATCTGTGTCAGAGTAGAACTGTGCTCCATAGGTTTTTCAATGGCTGTGACTTTTTGGGAGTAGGTCACCATGATTTTATTTTGAGGTGTCTCTGAGTAGACTTGAACCTTCAATCTTTTGGTTAATAGCAAGCACTTAACCGTTTGCACCGCTCAGGGACTCTGAGCCAAATATCAAGCAAGGGAAAGACCAGACACATGTACTGGAAGGAAACATGTTTAGAATAAGAAAGAATAAGATGGATTTTCTTTTCCTTTTTTTTTTTTTTTAAAGAAAATATCAATGTTAATAATATAGCAATAGCATAAGCAAAAGAATATAAGTATAGGAACAAAGACAGCAGGGTTGTGGGTAGAAAGAGGTTTTCCGATGTAGAATTGACAGATCTCGGAGTTTAATTTTACATAAGATGGGTGAGGGAGAGAAGTTGCAAATATAACTGATTGGCCTGTAGTACTGTCACCTGAGCTGCTGCTCAGAGGCATTGGATCTGGAGGGAGGGCCAGCAATAGGGAAAGATAAATTGAGTAGTGTTAGAAAGACACAGGGATCCCAGAAATTTTGGGTTTGAGTCTCAGCCTATCCCTTGGCAAGCTGTGAAATGCCAAATAAAGCCATTTCTAAGTGCTTTTATCTGCAAAATACACAAGGGAGCTTTACAGCTGTGCTTTGTCAACTTCCCAGGGTGGTTGTGAGGGTTATGTGAGAAAACTGAGGTCCAAGTACTCAGTACATTGTAAAGTTTTTGTTGTTGTTGTTAAGTACCATCAAGTCAGTTGCCTGCTCCTGCACCATCCTCACAATTGTTGCTATGTTTGAGCCCGTTGTTGCAGCCACTGCGTCAATCCATTTCATTGAGGGTCTTCTTTGTTTTTGCTGACCCTCGACCTTACCAAGCATGATTTGTTCGTTCTTTTGGCAGTCCATGGTATATTCCATATTCTTTGCCAATACCACAGTTCAAAGGCGTCAATTCTTTGGTTGTCCTTATTCATCGCCCAACCTTCCATATATATGAGACGAACAAAAACAGCATGGCTGGAATCAGTCACACCTTAGTCTTCAAGGTGACATACATGCTTTCAACACTTTAAAGAGGTCTTTTGCAGCAGATTTGCCCAATGCAATGCGTCCTTTGAAAGGTGTGCGTCAGGGTTGTATCCTTTCACCATACTTATTCAATCAGTATGCTGAGCAAATAATTCAAGAAGCTGGACTATATGAAGAAGAATACGACATCAGGATTGGATTGCATCCTTTGATTTCTTGACTGCTGCTTCCATGGGTGTTGATTGTGGATCCAAGTGAAAAAAATCCTTGACAACTTCAATCTTTTTTCTGTTTATCATGATGTTGCTGATTGGTCCAGTTGTGAGGATTTTTGTTTTCTTTATGTTGAGTTGCAGTCCATGCTGAAGGCTGTGGTCTTTGATCTTCATCAGTAAGTGCTTCAAGTCCTTTTTACTTTCAGCAAAAAGGTTGTGTCATCTAAGTAATGCAGATTGTTAACGAGTCTTCCTCCAAACCTGATGCCGTATTCGTCTTCATATAGTCCAGCTTCTTGAATTATTTGCTCAGCATACTGATTGAATAAGTATGGTGAAAGGATACAACCCCGACACACACATTTCCTGATTTTAAACCACACAGTATCTCCTTGTTTTGTTAGATCGACTACCTGTTGGTCTATGTACAGGTTCTTCCTGAGTACAATTATGTGTTTTGGAATTACTGTTCTTCACAATATTATCCATAATTTGTTATGACCCACACAGTCAAACTCAGGTTAACATCTTTCTGGTGTTCTCTGCCTTCAGCCAAGATCCATCTGACATCAGCAATGATATACCTCATTCCAAGTCCTTTTCTGAATTCAACTTGAATTTCCGGAAGTTCCTTGTTGATGTACTGCTGCAACCACTTTTGAATGATCTTCAGTAGCATTTTACTTGTGTGTGACATTAATGATATTTATTCAATAATTTTAGCATTCTATTGGATCATTTGTCTTTGGAATGGGCACAAATATGGATCTCTTCCAGTCATTTGGTCAGGCAGCTGTCTTCCAAATTTCTTGGCATAGATGAGTTAGCACTTCCAGCACTGCATCCATTTGTTGAAACATCTCAATTAGTATTCCGTCAATTCCTGGAGGCTTGTTTTCCGCCAGTGCCTTCAGTGTAGCTTGCACTTCTTCCTTTGGTACCATCGGTTATTGATCATATTCTGTCTCCTGAAATGGTTGAATGTCAACCAGTTCTTTTTGGTACATTGACTCTGTATATTCTTTCCATCTTCTTTTGATGCTTTCTGCATCATTCAATATTTTGCCCATAGAATCTTTCAAAATTGTAACTAGAGGCTTGAATTTTTTATTCAGTTCTTTCATCCTGAGAAATGCTGAGCATGTTCTTCCCTTTTGGTTTTCTAACTCCAGGTCTTTGCACTTTTCATTGTAATACTTTACTTTGCCTTCTGGAGGCGCCTTTTGAAATCTTCTGTTCAGCTCTTTTACTTCATCATTTCTTCCTTTTGCTTTAGCTTACTCTGAGTTCAAGAGAAAGTTCAGAGTCTCTTTGGACATCCATTTTGGTCTTTTCTTTCCTTCCTGTCTGTTTAATGATCTTTTGCTTTCTTCATGTATGAAGTCCTTCCACAACTCAGCTGTAACGTAGTAAACTGATACTGTTTAATATAGTGAATAATTGTGTTTTGGATCCAGAACAAGCCTATTCCCATCAATTACTTTTTTCCACACTCCTACCGGCTACAGGTCCTGTCTCAACCAATTCATGAGCTGGTATGGATAAAGTAGGCAGCAGATTTTTAATCTCAAGTGCAACGCTGCCAGGTCTGACATTACTTTTGAAGTCCTAAGTATAGCAAACAGAATAGCTTTGGCTACCGCATAAACTACAATCTTTTGTCAGTCCCTGCTGAGATTGCTAGATATGAGTGGCCAAGCTTCTCCCTTAAAAAAAAAAAAACTCTGGTTGCCCTTTTAGAAACCCTCCTCTGAACTCAATCCTGCTTCGAAGGGAGCTTGGCAACCTGTCAGGCCACTACCAGCCCCTGAACACTGGACAGACCACTCTTGTAAGCCAGGCAGGCCCCAGAACAGCAATGTTGCCATTCACCTGGCTCTGAGCATTCCCATGGCTGGTGGCCCCTGCTCTCTGGTGACCAAGTCTCTTGGCTTCTCTTGCATGTTGAAGTCATTTTGGGCTCCATAAGCATTTGTCATGCATGTCCTTCTTTAATTATGATTTGGACTGCTGGCTGCCCATGTTTCAGGGGCCAAGCCCAAAGCTAGTTTAGTCTCCACACCCTAGGCCCATCCCTTCCCAGTGTCTGCTGTTTATCCCCAAGCAAGCATAGGGGACAGCCCATCCAGATTATGACTATTTTCTCTTCCAGACTGAGCTCAGCACAATAAAAATTATGCAGAAGACATTTTTTAATAAGAAAAATAAATGTAGGTATGATGATGGTTATTTACCCAGAGAAGATGTGCCATCATCTGTTTATTTTTACCATGTCAATAGTAAACATCAATATAATGACAGCAGTTAACACTAGTAAAGCACTAGTGCTCCAAACTTATATACATCGTATTATTTCTTCCTCACCACAATCTGATGCTGGGAGTATTCATATTTTTTTTTTGTTTTACAGAGGAGGGCTCAGAGAGCTAAGTCCCTTGCTCTAAGTCATAAACCAGCAAGTGGTGGAGCCAGAGCTTGACTTTAATTTAGATTCTCTTACCTAAGTGAGCTCTATACTTCTACACTGT
Organism: Trichechus manatus latirostris; assembly: GCF_000243295.1. NCBI lineage: Eukaryota > Metazoa > Chordata > Mammalia > Sirenia > Trichechidae > Trichechus > Trichechus manatus. The sequence goes on along the minus strand of NW_004444100.1, from coordinate 888,467 downwards.
AAAGCCACCCTAAGTCAACAAATGTAGTAAATAGACAAGAATTTAAATTTCCAGGAGGAGACCCAACAAAGAAGTTAACTGGATACATACAGCCACTTAAACCCAACCCCCGCCCCTTGAGAAGTTTGTATTTGATCCCATAGATAGTATGAAGTTATCATAGATTTTTTGAGCCTGGAGTTACTGTGGTAAAATTCACTTTAGGAAGGTTGATTGGATATTCATAGGCAAGGAAGACTAACAGATAAAAGCCAGAGGTACAGAGACCATGTGAAAACCGATTGTAAAAAGATACAGAAAGCCTGTATGAGAAATTAGAAAACTTTATATTGAAAGGCATTTTTAAAAGAACTAACTAAATAAAGAGAGATATAAGTAGACCCTGCATTTTAAAGATGTGAATCCTTCCCAATTTCATCTATAGAATCAGTGAAATTGCAATCACTATCTCAACAGGTTTTTTTTTTTAATTGTTTGTTTGGTTTTTATGGGTCTTGACAAACAGATTCTAAAATGAAGATGGGCAAGCTGGGGCCAAGAAAATGCAAAGCACTGCTGAAAAGCAACAACTACGTGGGGGAACTTAAAATGTGAAAAATAATATTTTTAGGATTTAGAAGAAAATATAGGACACTAATTTTTATGACTTTGTAGCATGGAAGAATTTCTTAAATTGTTTAAAATAAAAATATTAAGCAAGAGACTGATAATTTTGACTGCATTAAAATTAAGAACCTCAGTTCATCAAAGAGTTCATGAAGAAAGTAATAGAATAGACTGTAATTGGGGAAAAACTGCTAGCCATAATATTACCAACAAAGAATTAGTATCCCAAATATTTGAAATACTACAATTCTATACCAAAATAATTAGTAAATGGACACAAGACAAAAGCAGGTATTTTATAGCAGAAGAAATATATGTGATGAATAAACCTGTGAAAAAATGGGTGCTTCATCAGTAATCTGAAAATATAAATTAGAACCACAGTGAGATACCATTCTAGGCCCACTAATTTGTCAAACATTAAGAAGTGTGATGGTACTAAATGTTAGAGAGAATGTGCATTAACCCATTGTCAGAGAGATTGATAGAATCACTTTGCAAGGCAATTCAGCATTATTTTGTAAAGCTGTGCATATTCTTTGACCCAGCAGTTATACTCCTGTGCATATATCTTAGAGAAGTGCTTCTCAGATTTTAATGTGCATATTAATCATCTGGTGATCTTGATAAAATTCAGATTCTCATCCAGGAGTTCTAGGGTTGGCCTGAGAGACTGCATTTCTAACAAGTTCCCAGGTACTGCAGATGCTCCTGGTCGGTGGACCACACATTGAGTAGCAAATTGCTACAGAACTCTTGCACATGTGCATAATAGCAAAAACCTAGTAATATTTCCAAATTAAAGAAATAGACGTCACACAGCAGTGAAAATAAATGAACTACAACCACACAGAAAAGTACAACTGAATCTTAGAAACAAAATACTGAGTGAGAAAAAGCAAATTTTAGGGAATGAGTTGGTGCAGTTTCCACAGGATAAAAGATAACAATGTTACTGGTAATGCTGTAGAGTTTAAATTGGGTGGTAGGTTAATAAATGTTTATTTTACTATTATGCTTTATAACTCATACTTGTTGCATAAATTCTTATATTTGTATTAAATATTATACTTAAGATTTAATAAGAAAGTTTGTCAAAGTTCAATCAAGAAAACAATAACCACTCTGGGCATAATGAGAGGTTTACCTAACTGTAATTGTTGGCAGTCTGGCAAAGTGAAAGCCAGAAAGGTCAGGGAAATCCAGATGTTACACAAAGATTTCTGGGAAACTGCAACCAATGGGCTCAGCTGCCTGCAGCACCCAGCGGTGATTCATAGGATAATTGTGAAAGCTTGAGGCAAAGGCCATTGTTCACCTCCCTGTCTCAGCTTCACTCTCCCACCCGACTATCCTCCTCTCCCAATTCTCTCTCAATTTTTAGTCAGAAGATTCATGTGCCTTTGAAAGTAGACTTTTTTTTATTAGCAGTATTTCTTCAGTACAGACAGCACTCATCCTCAATAAAGTCCTTCTTTAATGAAAGTAAACACCTGCTTTGAATTTGAAGCCTGTGTATTCAATAGTTTCTTCAAAGATTTTTGTCATTTTTTTCAACAAGCCATTCAATTAAGTTTCCCAATGACTTACCTACGAAGATTTATGCAAAAGTACTAAATAAAATATCAGAAAATTGAAACCAGTAGTATATGTTGTTGTTAGGTGCTGTCGAGTAGGTTCCAACCCATAGTGACCATATGCACAACAGAACGAAAACACAGCCCAGTCCTGCGCCATCCTCACAATCATTGCTATGCTTGAGCCCATGGTTGCAGCCACTGTGTCAGTCCATCTCATTGAGAGTCTTCCTCTTTTTCACTGATCATCTACTTTACCAAGCATGATGTCCTTCTCCAGGGACTGGTCCCTCCTGATAACATGTCCAAAGTATCGAGAAGAAGTCTTGCCATCCTTGCTTTTAGTTAGCATTTTGGCTGTACTTCTTCCAAACAGATTTATTTGTTTTTCTGGTCCCAAAACCAAAACCAAACCCATTGGCATCGAGTTGATTCCAACTCATAGAGACCCTATAGGACAGAATAGAATTGCCCCATAGGATTTCCAAGAAGCAGCTGGTGGATTTAAACTTTGACTTCTTGGTTAGCAGCCGAGCTCTTAACCACTGCACCACCAGGATGGTGTATTCAATATTCTTCACCAACACTATAATTCAAAGGTATCAATTGTTTTTTGGCCTTCCTTATTCATTGTCCAGCTTTCACATGCATATGAGGCGATTGAAAATACCATGGCTTGGGTCAGGCACACCCTAGTCCTTAAAGTGACATCTTTGCTTTTTAACACTTTTAAAAGGTCTTTTGCAGCAGATTTGCCCAATGCAGTGAGTGCATCCTTTGATTTCTTCACTGCTGCTTCCATGGGTGTTGATTGTGGATCCAAGTAAAATGAAATCCTTGATAACTTCAGTCGTTTTTCCGTTTATCATGATGTTGCTTATTGGTCCAGTTGTGAGGAATTTTGTTTTCCTTTATGTTGAGATGAAGTCCATACTAAAGGCTGTGGTCTTTGATCTTCATCAGTAGGTGCTTCAAGTTCTCTTCACTTTCAGTAACCAAGGTTGTGTCATCTGCATATCACAGGTTGTTAATGAGTCTTCCTCTAATCCTGATGCCATGTTTTTCTTCATATAGTCCAGCTTCTCCATTTATTTGCTCAGCATACAGATTGAATAAGTATGGTGAAAGGATACAACCCTGGCACACACCTTTCTTAACTTTAAACCACGCAGTATCCCCTTGTTCTGTTAGATCAACTACCTCTTGGTCTAAGTACAAGAATGATTTTTCTCAGAAATGCAAGGATGATTCGACTCAAAAATATCCACAGATAGGAGGTGTCATAAATCTACCACTTTGACGGACTAAATATCCTTAAAACCCTCTCAATGATGGTAGTAGGCTGAATACTGGTCCCCAAAAGATGTCCACATCCTAATCCTTGGAACTTGTGAATATGTTACCTTACAGGGCTAAAGAGACTTTGCAGATATGATTAAGGTAAAGATCTTGAGGTAAGAAGATTGTTCTGGATTACTTGGGTGGGCCCAATATAATCATAAAGGTCCTTCTAAGAGGAAGTCAGGAGGGCCAGGGAAGCCAGAGAAGGTGTTGTGATTATGGAAGCAGATCCAGAGAAGATGACGTGACAAGAGAAGCAAAGAGAGAGGAGATGTGGTGATGGAAGCAGAGGCTGGACTGACACACTTGGAAAATGGAAGCAGAAACCACAAGCCAAGGAATTCAGGTAGACTCTGGAAGATAGAAAAGCAAAGAAACAGATTCTCTTCTCAAGCATCCAGAAAGAACACAGCCCTACCATCACATTGCTTTTAGCTCAGTGAAACTCATTTCAGACTTCTGATCTCTAGAATTATAAGGTAATAAATTTGTGTTGTTTTAAGCTACCAAGATTGTGGTTGTTTGTTATAGCAACAATAGGAAGCTAATATAGTGATAATACATCTTAACATTTTGAAAATAGAAAATTTATTTATTTGTTAAATGTGTAGCTTAACTGTCAAGAAAGTAAGGTAATTTCCTCAGAGGCCAAACAATAATGAGAAAGCACAAATTGCAGGAGGTAAATTAGTATTGGGACTGGAGGATCTCCTTGAGAGATATGCCAAACTGTGATGATTTAGGACTTGGGTTTTAATGGGCCAAGAATGAAGAATGTAAGATAAAGTCTAGGGTCCACATAATGCAGTTTCTACTATCCAACGGAAGTTAGGGCTTCTAAAAGGCTATAGACTCATTTGGTAAATAAGAAAAAAATACGCTGCAGTGAGAAAAATGGCCTTAGCTCTAGGTTGAAGGGGGGAAAATGGTCTCCCCTTGGATTTCATCATCATAACACCATTCTTACTTGAGTGTGGTGCCAGAATTAACACATTTGTATGGCTCCAAAAATATGGTTTAAGCATTCCCAAATAACTGGTAGAAGAAAATAGATATTTTCCATAGAGGAAAGCACCTTAAACACAGGTCTCAAAATGTCTCTACACATAAAGTTCTAAGGAGTGTGATCTCACAATCAAAATTCACTAAATAGATAAGAAAATAACCTGTCATGAATGAGTCAACTGAAACAAACAGTTGTAGGATTAGACTTGAAAAGAATTACCAGGCACAGAATATAATAAAAGATGTTTAATATGTTTGAATAATTAAAACTGGTATTGAAATATGACTGTGAAAAAGAAATAATGAAAAATGTCAGACTGATTTGAAAATGAACTAAATAAAAAAATTAGAAATGAAAACTATAATAAGTGGAGTTAGAAACTCTGATGGAATTAAAAAAAAAAAAAAGATTAGATATAACTTGCTGTGAGAATAGTACATCAGAATATAAACCAAAACTAAAACCGTTGTCATTGAGTCAATTCCGACCATGATGATCCCATGTGTTATAGAGAAGAACTGCTCCGTAGGGCTTTCTTGGCTGTAATCTTTACACAAACAGATTGCCAGGCCTTTCTTCTGTGGTACCACTAGATGGATTCCAACAGCCAATTTTTAAGTTAGTAGTTGAGTACAAAGTGTTTGCGCCACCCAGGGATCTACACCAAGATATAAACTTAAATAAATTATTGAGAATTCCAACCAGAGGGAAAAGGAGATGGTAAATATAAGAGAAGTCAAGATCAAAGTACTAGAAGGAGATACTTTTTGGGAAGCCAACAGTGAAAGAGATAATAATGGAAAATTTCCACATTTTGTAAGAGATATGAAGCCCAAGATTAGAAATCCAAAATTGGGTTAACTTTTTAAAATCCACAATTATACACATTGTAAAGAAGCTGCAAAAAAGCATTCATTCATTCATTCAACAAATACTTAAGGAGCACTTACTATGTGCCAAGCAATTTTACAACTTTAAGGATACAGCATTGAACAAACAGAAAGAAAAAAAAGTCCCTGCCTTCATGGAGCTTACATTCTAGTGTATGTGTGTGTCTGGGGGGCATTAGATACTAAATAAATAAACAAGTAAAATATATGGTGAGAAATGGTATGCAAAAAATTAGTTGAGAAGGGAAGGTAGAAAACACTAAAGGGGAAGTTGTAATTTTAAATGAGAACCTGAACATTAAGCAAAGACCTGGAAGAGATGAGGGACCAAGCCATGTGGTTATCTGAGGGACAAATGCATGTGCAAAGGTCCTGAAGCAGAACTATGCCTTTTGAAAAGCAAGGACATTAGTGTGGCTAGAACAGAGTGATTAAGGGGAAGAGTAATAAGATAAAATCAGAAAGGTAAGAGGGGCCTAGAACATGTAATACCCTTGTAAGCATTTGGAAGAATTTTTTTTTTTTTTTTGGTGACTTTTGAACAACGGAGTGATGCTATCTGATTCATAGATAACTTTATAATTCTTGTTATTATGTTGAGAATAGACTAATAGAAGGAAGGCCAAATACAAAAGCAGGGAGAATAGCTAGGAAGCTATCATAATAAGCCAAGGAAAATAGGGGACGGCAGCTTAGAGCAGTAGGGGTGGAAGGAAGTGACTGTGTTCTGTATATATTTTGAATGTAAAGCTGATACAATATTCTAAAGGACTGAACGTGGGATCTAAGAAAAATTATTACACATACACATATATTCATACACATGGGATAATTAACTATCCATTTTAGAAAAAAATAATAAAATTATATCAGTATCTAATGCCATTCACTAATTAAAAATCAGGTGGATTACAGGAATAATTGTAAAAAACAAAACCATAAAGTATTAGAAGAAAATATAAGATGATAAGTTTATGATTTTGTGATAAGAAAGGTCTTCTTAAATCAAGTCTGTAAATGCATTAAGATAAAGATATAAAATTTGTTTTCAGCAAATTATCAAATTCCTGAATAACAAAAAACATAAAAGGCAATGATAATTTGGAAAGAAATGTGCAACACACCAACAAAAAAATGAGCAATAACAATATTCAGAATATATAAAGAACCACTGATAATAAATAAAGACAAACAGATCAATTAAAAGATTGGCAAAGGAAGTGAAAGCAATTCACAGAGGAGATACAAATGGACCATAAACATACAAGTTGACTCTACTTCTGGTAATCAAGGAAATGTAACCAACAATGATGACATTGGTTTACTGCATTGGGACATTTTTTAAGCTTGATAAATTATCTCTATGTCTCTACAACGAAATATTGTGCTGCAGTTAGTAACAATAAAATAGGTCTATACACACTGATATGAAAGCTTGCCAAGAAAACTGATGCTTAAGAAAACTACCTAATAATACACACATTATGTTACACCTGTGTAAAACCTGCTCTCATATACATAGATAGATATATAGAAATACAGTCTTTGCTGGGTTCCATAGAAGCAGAGCCTGAGATGACAATTCCTGTTCGAGGGATTTACTGGGAAAGTGCTCTCAGGGAAAGGGGAGAGAGAGAATCAAGGTAAGGCAGGGGAAGAAAGCTAAGATCAGTCTGGGCAGCTCTGAGTTACTATGAGTCGAAATTGACTCTATGGCAATGGGTTTTGTTAACACTCACTGAAGCAAAAAAAGGGATCAGAGCATCAACAGAATCCACTACACACACACACACACACACACACACACGCATGCACACACACGGGGAAAGGACTCAAAGGATTCACACAAAACTGGTATAATTGTTACTTCTAGAGACAAGCTTAATATGAGGGGGGAGCTGCTGTTAAGGTGGGCTTTAGCTTTATATTTGTTTTTTTAATAATGACAATGTATTACTTATATAATTAGAAAATATGATTTTTAAAAAGAAGCATTTGACTTTCTCACGTAGGAAAGGACTTCTATATCCCATCCCATCAATCCTCCTTAACTTTCTTATACTTATTGCAAATAAAACTTATTCAAGGGAAACACATTAAAATTCCAGTGAACTTTTTATTCTTGTATTTCATACATCAAGACAATTACAGAGCAGTCTTTTACACTTAGCTAGAACCTAGGAACTTAGGTAGATTGTCATTTCAATTTTATATTTAATAATAATATGATCATTCACAGTCCAATTTATATATTTACTGAAACAGAAATCCAATGAATGTATAATATTCATCCTTCCAGTACTCAGTGACTTTGACCCAATGTTTTCATCTTGAATGACTTGGTGAAGATATCAAATTATCACTTGTCAGTCAATGGCCTTCTCTACTAAAGGATCCCCTCAATCTATTTTTCTTTATTTTTGTTCATGCCACCCTCATCCAAGTAATCATCATTTTTTTTACATAGACTACTGCAATAACCTAATTACTCTCTCAGCTTTCGTTCTTGTTTACTATTGCATACTATAGCTAGAATGATTTTTAAAAATATAAATACAGTCATGTAGTTTTCCTGGGCAAAACTATAAGCTGCATTTAGACCAGAATCCACATGCCTGAGTGTGGGTTCAAAGCCCTAAGAACTTTTCTCTGCTATTTTCCCACCTCATTGCATATCATACTCTTCCTCTCTCATTAAGCTCCGGCCACACAGAGTTTCAGCTTGTTCTTTTTTACCTGCCAACCCAGTTCCATTTTTAGGCCTTTGCTCATTCAGGTCTTCATTTAGATGTCATCTTCTCAGAGAGGCACTCTCTGACCACCCAATGCAATACCACTCAGTTCCTATCATATTACCCCATTTTAATTCTATCATATCTATTACTTTTGGTCTTTTTCTTGGTTGTTTACTGTCGTTTGAATTTAAGCCCTATGAAATCACAGACCTTGTACAGAGTAAAGATCCTGTGCAATTCGCTGATGTATCCTCTGCATATACATAGAATAGGTTCTGGCACATAATAGACTCCCAGCATACCATGAATAAATGGATGAATGAATGCATGCTGGCATGGCCAGTTCTCTAAAAGTCATCCAGAGGGATACATGATAAATATAACAATGATCTCAGTCACGTAAGGAGCTTCCAATCAGCTTGGAGGCTCAAACAATAGAGTAATGCATGACTAAGCAGTAAGCTATGTGGTGTTGACCATAAGTGAGGCAGGAGTTCAGAGAAGAGTGTGGGAAATGCTTGAGACCTCAGCTATGGGCTTCTGTTCCAGTATCTGCCGAGCGCTCCAGTATGCAAATCATTTAGCTGAATGTATAGAATTTCCATTCCCATAGATGTGGTTGCAGCAGGAGCTGAATTGGTGCTAAAATCATCCAAAGATAGTTCATGTTGCAACAGTCTGTCCAGACAACTTTTTCCAATGCTTTTTCATTAGAATGTGCTTTCAACAGAAATATTTTTAGTTTTTAAACCTTACCCAAAGTGGGTAAACAGTTGGGCAAACTTCTGCCTTTGTTTAACAAACTGTGTGTGTGTGGGATGACCTATAAAGTGTTTTAGATCAATTCTTAGGCAACAAGGAAACAGTGAGAACTTGACACCAACATACCAAAGGAGCGTTCGAATGTTTCTGTTTTTTCGCTTACTAGGCTTAGCGGCTGTCTTGGTCGTCTAGTGCTGCTCTAACAGAAATACCACACATGGATGGCTTTAACAAAGAGAAATTTATTCTCTCACAGTCCAGTAGGCTACAAGTCCAAATTCAGAGCGTCATCTCCAAGGGAACACTTTGTCTTCTCCGTCGGCTCTGGAGGAAGGTCCATGTTATCAATCTTCCCTTGAACCTCAGGTCCTAAGGACGTGCTCTGCTCCCGGCACTGCTTTCTTGGTGGTATGAGTTTCCCATGTGCCTCTGCTCGCTTCTCTCTTTTATATCTCAAAAGAGATTGGATTAAGACACTATCTAATCTTGTAAACCTCATCAGTATAACCTCAACATAGTGATAGAGTTTACAACACATGAGGAAATCACATCAGGTTTACAAACTGGTAGACAATCATACAATACTGGGAATCATGATCCAGCCAAGTTGACAGATATTTTTGGGGACACAGTTCAATCCATGGCAGCTGATAACCAAAGGGTGGGCAGTTCAAATTGACCAGCCTCTCCTTGGAAATCCTATGGGGCAGTTCTACGTTGTCCTATAGGGTTGCTGTGTGTTGGAACAGACTCAGTGGCACCTAACAACACAACGACAGGCTTATAGCAACAATTGTGAAGATGGCGCAAGACCGGGCAGTGTTTAGTTCTGTTGTGCATAGGGTTGATGAGTCGGAACCAACGCGATGGCACCACAACACAGCAACAGGCTTATTAGTGTTACTGATCATACTAATTTGGCTTTTCAAAGCCTCACTTAATCCTTTTTAGAACCTCTTATTACTCATTTATTTAATAAACTATTAGAATTACTGCCTTAATGCTGTGTTCAACTAGTTGATATTTCTGTTGTTTGTCCCTCTGGAGCTTGCACCTGCTTCCCAGGGAGTTTTTCCTATTTTTCACAGTAGATGTAAATAGTGACTGTATTAACTAAATGAATTCTTCCAAATGTTAAATATGATCCTTTTAATTTTATAATTTCCTGTTCAAAAGTAAAGAGAAAAGGTTTAAAGAACCCGCCTGAGAGAAACAAGTGAGCAAGGAAGTCATCCAAAGGGGAAATGCAGTGTTTCTTTATCTTCTCTTTTCTTCTGTCATAATCCTAACATAGTAAAGACTTTGAGAATTTACTGCCTTTGCTTTTCAAATAAATGGCTGGGGGGTGTGAAAGCAGCACATCCGCCCTGTGGTTGACAATTTTCTTCTGCGCTTAGCTCAGCTTTGAACTTCTCTGTGGTGGTGGGCTGGTCGGACTCCCCAGCCTCTCCCTGGGGATTCCTTTCTAATTCAGTCACTTTCAGTTTACTGAAAGACCCGCAGATGGCCTGAGGAAGACTCTGAAGGGAACGTATTTCCCCTGAACAGAAAGAGGGTCCCCAACAAATGGGTAATGACCTAATACCTCTAGTAAAATACACACCAATGGATATTAGGCTTTAACTAATTAGAGTTGGTGTCCTCATTTCCTGACTTCAGTGATCACATCCTCAAAAATAGATTTCTACATTTAGAACGGTATACTCACATTCTATTTTATCGGGAAGACATGATGTCAATCTATTGCATTCATGACTTAATACAATAAAACTTCAAATAATGTCGTTGTAGTCACTTGCCGTGGAGTTGATTCCAACTCATGGCGACTCCATGTGTGCAGAGTAGAACTGCTCCATAGGGTTTTCAAGGCTGTGACCTTTTGGAAGCAGATCTCCAGGCCTGTCTTCCAAGGCACCTCTGGGTAGGTTTGAACCGCCAACCTTTTTTGGCTAGTAGTCCAGGGCTTAATCCTTTGCGACACCCAGGGACTTCTAATAATAGAACCCACCTAACCCAAATCTTTAATTAATCAGTCCCCCCCCACCACATTCAACTTCACGGAGAAGAGGAGAATAACTCTTTCAGAAATATATGTATTTACTTTTAAAATGTTCTAGTATGATATATAACCAAAAATATAACAATTGATTTTTCAAAATCAGACTCCAAACTTAGTTCATTTTATTTATAATAACATGCTACTGTTAGCTGTTTCCTACCATCCTTCAGGGTTCTAAATAAGGGAACATACACACAGGATCATACTTCAAGAATGAAAATCAAAGTATTGCTTTATTAATCTTAGCAAAAGCCCTATAACCCTTAAAATAGTTGGCTTCTGGTAAACTGTGGTGGAAAATAAGACCCCTCAAGTGGTGTTTTATATAGCCTCTCTTTTACACAAATTGAAGAAAGTAGGCCTGCAATGAGAACTACCTGCCTTACTCATCCAGTTACAAGATAACACAAGATGACGGGCCTCTTCCCACTTCTAATCAGGGCAGACCCTGGTCAGGTGTGCAGAACCTGGGGACTTATTGCCCCTGAGCAGAATGAGGGCCCCCAACAAATAGGCAAAGACCTAACTCCTCTAGTAAATATGGAGCAATGAATATGAACCTTCGATTAGAGTGGGGTAGAGGCGAGAGGCATTATCTACAAAGCACCGCCAAGTGCAGAAGGAGGAGACAGGGTTGCCACATATTATCGCATGAGTGTGCACTGCACCACTCTAGAGTATAGAGAGACTCAATTTATATAGACCGTGATGTAAATATGCCTCCTCAGAGTTGTGCAGCAACAGGAGAGAGTAAAAATATTTCTTTGGAATATATAAGAAACTAACTAGCAGTGTTACCCTGGCCAAGGCATTTAATAGTAGACTCTATACCCTTGGGTAGATACTACTATTTGCCTACCCAATAATCATTCTTCCCTAATTCCTTAGTTGCTGTGTGCCTTCAGGTCCATTCTGACTCATAGCTACCTTATAGGACAGAGGAGAACTGCCCCATGACATTTCCTAGGCTGAAATCTTTATGGGAGCAGATTGCCAGGTCTTTGGAGCCCTGGTGGGTTCGAATCACTGACCTTTTGGTTAGCAGCTGAGCACTTAACCATTGCACCACCAAGGCTCCTCACTTCCTTAGTCAAACTAAGTAAACCTATTGCTGTTGAGTTGTTTTCAACTCATAGTGACCCTACAGGACAGAGTAGAACTGGCCCACAGAGTTTCCAAAGCTGTCATCTTTTATGTAAGCAGACTGCCACACCTTTCTTCTGTCAGTGGCTAGTGGGTTCAAACTGCTGATCTTTTGGTTACCCTACATAGACTTCTGTCCAGGTTAAAAACAATACAAAGTACATTTCTCAGCTTTCTGTGAGATGGGAGTGGTCAATGGAAAATGTCTTTAAATGAAGCTAACTCAGCTAAGATAATGGGAGAGGAAGGAAAAGACAGAAAAGGCATTTTTATTTTTATTTCTTTATTGTACTTCAGGTGAAGGCTTACAGAACAAATAGTTTCTCATCAAACAGTAGTACACATATTGTTTTATGACATTGGTTAACAACCCCACAACATGTCAACTCTCTAACTTCTCAACCTTTTGGTGAAAATACACATAGCCAAAGATACACCATTTCAAAAATTTCTACATGCACAGTTCAGTGACATTGACTACGCTCTTCCAATTGTGCTGCTATTCTCACTTAAGATGAAGGCTTACAGAACAAAATAGTTTCTCATTTAACAGTTAGTATACATGTTACCCTATGACAATGGTTAACAATCTCACAATACATCAACAATATCCTTACTCAACCTTGGGTTCCCTATCACCAGCTTCCTTGTCCCCTTCTGCCTTCTGGCCCTTGTCACTGGACTCCTGGACCTCATTAGTCCTGTTTGGTTTTACGGGGCTGTCCACTCCCAGGCTGAACGGTGAACCTCGGAGATAACTTCACCACTGAGTTAAAGGGTGTCTGGGGGCCATACTCTCGGGGTTTCTCCAGTCTCCTTTAGGCCAGTAAATCTGGTCTTTTTTTTGTGAGTTAGAATTATGTTCTACATCCTTCTCCAGCTCTGTCCAGAACCCTCTGTTGTGATCCTGGTCGGAGCAGTCAGTGGTGGTAGCCGGGCACCATCTAGCTGTACTGGACTCAGTCTGGTGGAGGTTGTGGTAGCTGTGGTCCATTAGTCCTTTGGACTAATCTTTTCCTTGTATCCTGTTCTCTTCATTCTCCCTTGCTCCTGAAGGAGTGAGACCAGTGGAGTATCTTAGATGGCTGCTCACAGTCTTTTAAGACCCTAGACGCTACGCACGAAGGTAGAATGTAAAACATTGTCTTTATAAACTGTGTTATGCCAATTGAGCTAGATGTTCCCAGAGACCATGGTCCCAACAGCCCTCCACCCAGCAATTCAGTCCCTCAGGGAGTTTGGATGTATCTATGGAGCTTCCATGTCCTTTCCTTGTATAAGTTGTGCTGCTTTCCCCTGTATTGTGTACTGTCTCACCCTTCACACAAGATACCACTTATCTATTGCCTATTTAGTATTTCCCCCCCACCCCTCCCATCCCTGGTAACCAACAAAGATTGTTACATTTTGTGTGTGAACTTTTCCATGGGTTTTTACAATAGAGGTCTCATACAATATTTGTCCTTTTGTGATTGACTTATTTCACTCAGCATAATGTCCTCCAGTTTCATCCATGTTATGAGATGCTTCACAGATTCATCATTGTTCTTTCTCGTTGCATAGTACTCCATTGTGTGTATGTACCATAGTTTGTTTATCCATTCATCTGTTGATGGGCATCTAGGTTTTTTCCATCGTTTTGCTGTTGTGAACAATGCTGCCATGAACATAGGTGTGCATATGTCTATTCGAGTGATGACTCTTATTTCTCTAGGATATATTCCTAGCAGAAAAGGCATTTTTAATTGGTAATTTCTTAACTTAGGAGTGCTTGGGTGGTGCAAACAGTTAATGTGCTCAGCTGCTAACTGAAAGGCTAGTTGTTCGAGTCCACCTGGAGGCTCCTCAGAAGAAAAGCCTGGTGACCTACTTCTGAAAAATCAACCACTGACAATCCTGTGGAGCACAGTTCTACTCTGACACTCATGGGGTTGGAGTCAACTCTATGGCAACTGGTTTTAGTCAACAATACTTCATTAGGTACCATTGAGTTGATTCCGACTCATGCCCCAGAGGGTTTCCAAGAAGCAGCTGATGGATTTGAACTGGTTAACAATACTTTATATTAAATTCTCACTGGTAAAATAACTGGATAGTTTCTGTCTGCTGACTCTTCCCTGACTGGGTACTCTGGTTAACTAAGATGCCTACATACAACACCTTGCACACCTGGCAAAATGCAAATTGATCCTCCTCCCCACAAAGTGAACAGTAAGAGGAATGGAAAAAAAAAATCCTTGTCATTCCAACCTATCTCTATTGAACATATTTTGATGTACGTTTTATTCATCTGTAGCTATGTCTGGTGTGTGTTTGTATGTATGTACATATGTATGTATGTATACTGTGGGGTTGCTTCCTTGGATAGAGCAACTTCTTACCTAAAATAAAACATGAGACTCCGTTTGGGTTAAAGGGATGTGAGAAGCAGTATGTGTAATTTCTAGCTCACATTCTTATAAGAAAGTCACTTGGCCTGTACTTTTTCTCCTTCTCTTTCTCTCAGGCTAAAATGTGTGGCTGGTGTGTATCAGCTCTGACCATGCAGATGTGGGCAATAGCCTAGGGAATGGTGGAGCTGAGTCATCACTGGGCCTCTCATCTTTGGACTACTACATGAGAAAAAAAAATCCCTCCATTTTATTTATTCCACCGTGGTTGCACATCTCTTTGTTACAGCAGCTTGACCTGCACTTGAACTAATTTAGGAATAGAATGTAAATCCCAGTGTTTACTTCCCCCTCTGCTCAATGCAGTCAGTGTAGAGCTGCTTAGGTGGTGTATCCCACAGAGATCCCCTGCTTAATTATGCAAGTAAAAAAATCAAACGTGCCAGAACCTAGAATTTATCAGATGTGTTGTCGTTGCTGTTAGATACCATGGAGTTGGTTCTGACTTATAGCCACCCTATGTGCAACAGAACGAAACACTGCCTGGTCCTGTGTGTGCCATCCTCACAATCGCTCTGTTTGAGCCCATTGTTACATACACTGTGTCAATCCATCCTGTTGAGGGTCTTCCTCATTTTCACTGATCCTCTGCTTTATCAAGCATGATGACCTCCTCCAGGGACTGGTCTCTCCTGACAACATGTCCAAAGTATGTGAGATGAAGTCTCGCCATCCTCGCTTCTAAGGAGCATTCTGGCTGTACTTCTTTCAAGACAGATTTGTTCATTCTTCTGTCAGTCCATGGTATATTCCATATTCTTCACCAACACCATAATTCAAAGGCATCAATTCTTCTTCACTCTTCGTTATTCATTGTCCAGCTTTTGCATGCACATGAGGCGATTGAAAATACCATGGCTTGAGTCAGGGGTACTCTAGTCCTCAAAGTGACGTCTTTGCTTTTTAACAGTTTAAAGAGGTCTTTTGCAGGATATTTGCCCAATGCAATATGTCATTTAATTTCTTAACTGCTGCTTCCATGGACGTTGATTGTAGATCCAAGTAAAATGAAATCCTTGACAGCGTCAATATTTGCTGTTTATCATGATGTTGCTTATTGGTGCAGTGGTGAGGATTTTTGTTTGCTTTGTGTTAAGGTGTATTCATACTGAAGGCTGTGGTCTTTGATCTTCTTCAGTAAGCGCTTCAAGTCTTCAATTTCAGCAGGCAAGGTTAAGTCATGTCTATATCACAAGTCATGCGCACCTTACTCCTCAAATTGACGTTTTTGCTTTTCAACACTTTAAAGAGGTCTTTTGCAACAGATTTGCCCAGTGCAATACGTGGTTTGTGTCGGATATAGAAAGAACCAATTCACCAGAGACTGGTGGAAAAGTCAGAAAGCCATTTTATTGATTTTCCATGAATGATCTAACTTCATTGGGCGAAAATGCTCTGTCAGCTGGGTGTCACATTCACTCCCCAATAGAAAAGTCTACACTGCGAGCTAAATACAGGATGATAAGAGGGTGCTCATGAACAATGTCTTGGAGGAAAGACTGAGCCCTGTATGCACACTTTTGTGCTCTTTGGTATTACTTTTTCTGGACTCCATGAAAGCCACATTTTTGTTCACATTATTTACTTGATTATTTCAATACAATTGGTTGATGTTGTTGTTAGTTGCTGTTGAGTCCATTCCGACTCATGGAGACCCCATGTGTACAGAATAGAACTGTTCCATAGGTTTTCAAGGCAGATCACCAGGCCTGTCTTCTGAGGCACCTCTGGGTGGGTTCGAACCATCAACCTTTCAGGTAGTAGAAGAGCACTTATCCATTTGAACCACCCAGGGTAAAGCTACTTATCTCCAGGATCTGCTTTTATGTGTAGTTTCATGTTGGGACATTGTTTACTACAAAACAATTTTAACAGATAGCTAATCCCATTTCCTGGGAACTGATTTTGCTAGTTCAACTTTCAAAGATCAGCCTTATTCCCAATATTTAGCTAGCCCCAAATGCACTGAGAGAGGGAGGAAGAGGGACAGTGTGTGTGAGGAGTTGGGGGGTTATTCAATGAAAGCTGTAGAGAGAATTTAAAATTTAACCTGAGCTTTGAGGAACAGATGTATATTATAAACATAACTTTAAGATGATTATTTTTATTACATATATGGAATTCTCTTAAAAGTACTGTTTGAATATAATTGATATACTAATAACAAACTTCATAACTAGCATATTAAATAAGATTTTATAAAGATGTTTTGGGAAACAGCTAAAAATAAAATAATTTCCCTCTAAAATCATCCAATAGCTTAGACTCTAATTTTGACAACTTAGTGTAGTTCATAGTTTTGTCATAAAAGAAACAGATTAATATGACTTTGTAGATGTTTCAAAGTAAAATATGTTTGGACTTTGTCTTAGTCATTTAGTGCCACTATAACAGAAATACCACAAGTGGATGGCTTTAACAAAGAGAAGTTTGTTCTTTCACAGTCTAGTAGGCTACAAGTCCAAATTCAAGGCATCAGCTCTAGGAATAGGCTTTCTCTCTCTGTCAGCTCTGGAGGAAGATCCTTGTCATCAGTCTTCCCTTGGTCTGGGAGTTTCTCTGCGCAGGAACCTAAGGCCCGAAGGACACGCTGTGCTCCCAGCACTGCTTTCTTGGTGGTATGAGTTTGCCACATGTCTCTGCTCGCTTCTCTCTTTCATCTCTCAAAAGAGATTGGCTTAAGACACTATCCAATCTTGTATACCTCATCAGCATAACTGCCGCTAATCCATCTTATTACATCATAGCGATTGAATTTACAACACATACAGAAATCACATCAGATGACAAAATGACAGACAATCATACAATACTGGGAATCATGACCCAGCCAAGTTGACAGATATTTTTGGGGGACACAATTCAATCCATGACAGACTCTATAGCTAAGAAAAATTCTCTTAGGAAGTATATTGTCTTACTTGTCACTAATATAAGTGGATTGTGAAAGACTCACACACACAAGTTAAAAATACAGATTTTTAAAAAACCACAAAATTTATATTGAAGTTGTCTGAGATCCCACCACCCCGAAACAAGTGCTGTTAACATTTTGATATATATTCTTCCAGATTTTTTCCTTTGTAAATATAACGTGCATATATCTATACACAGAAATAGGATCATCCTATCCCATTATTTAGTAACCTCCCCTTTTCACTTAATATGGCTTTACTATATTTCTAACTATGTTAGTTAATGTGTATCTATATGATAATTTTCAATGGTCACATAATAAAGAGGTTTCTATATAATTTGATGTCACTGGAATATTATTATAATGGAAAGTAATAGGATGAGAGGCAGTATAACAAAGTGGGTAGAAGCTGAGCTTGGAGCTCTGCCGTTCACTAACTCTGGGCATGTTAACTAAATCTCAGTTTCCTCATCTTTAAAATGGAGGTGATTATGATACCTATTTTGTAGTTTTGTCATGAAGACTAAACAAAATAATCCATAAGGAGCACTTAGCACACTGTCTAATGATAAGTGAACTCTCAATAAGTATCTTTAAAAAAAGACTAACTCAATTTTCTGACTAGTTTGAGGTTCCTTTGGAACTAGAATTCTGCTTATATAATTATTTCCAAAATTGGGAAGTAATATAAAAATCCAGACAACTAAAATTCACCCAAATTAGTGGCAAACAAAGAATCCAAGTGAAAATGCCTTCTCTTGTACGTTACCTGGAAAATTTGGCCCCCTTTGCCAGTATTTAGGAAACATTTGAATAGGTACAAGAGTGACAATTTTATTGATAAATGTTTTTATTGTTACAAATATATCTATACATAAAACACACAGCTAATCTAGATGTTCTGAACACTTAGCCTGTGCTTCCTGGAGGAGAAAGGGAACATCTTCTTGTCTGTTCCAAAGAAGAATCTTTCCCAAGTTTCCATATTCCTGTCATTGCACCACAGTTTACTTTTCCGGTTTTACTTCAGTAGGCAATGATAGCTAAGTGGACACAGGAAGGGCAGTCTGAGAAGGAAATATGGTTAGGACAGAGGGTAGGTCCCTAACAGAGGGTATGAGGTATTATACCATGCAGCCAGCAACTGCTGTAGCAGTATCAGGGAGAAGTGTTCCACAAACTCCTCATTTCATTTTTACCACGTGTAGCAAGATATGTTTCACTAAAAAAATTCACCAAAATCCTGGGAAGTTTTGTGGCATTTGCTATTACTGGACTCTTTTATAAGAAAAATTGCTTCACTAATGAAAAAATGGAGGGGTGATTCTATATTAAATAAACTCTTAAGGATTTTCTGACTAGGTATTTTTAAGATAGATAATACCTAGATAAAACATTCAGAGGGAGGCAACGGAGAAACAGAAGAAAAATAAGTAAAAGTTACCATGCATAAGAAATGATAAGGGGGGCAGCTTAACGGGTGAGTATAAATTAGTTTTGGGTACATTGTGGGGGGAAATCAGGAAGGCATTTCAGTCCTCAACACCTCATAATTTTTCCTCAGTAATTACAGTGAACTTTATGGAGCTCCTAGTATATGCCAGGATTCGTTTGAAGGAGTCCATGGGTGACACAAACGGTCAAACTACGTAAACAGCTGACTACTAACTGAAGGTTGGTGGTTCAAACCCACCCACTCAGAGACACCTTAGAAGAAAAGCCTGGAGTTCTGCTCCTGAAAGGCCATAGCCATGAAAACCCTATGGAGCGCAGTTCTACTCTGCGCACATGGGGTTGCCATGAGTCGGAATTAACTTTATGGCAGCTGGTTTGGTTGTTCTGTTTCCCACATATATAAGCTAGTTTAGTCATCACCACAACTCTATGAGGTGGGTATTATTATCCTTGCCACAAGCCAAGGGTCATGTCAACATTTCCCTCCTTGGTAGAAACTACCCTTCACTGGGTTTCTAGAAGTTCTTCACCTGTTCCTTGTATCCCTTCTTACCATGTTAAAAGGGATATAGTTGCTCCAGTGAAAATCTGTCTTCATTTTAAGGGTTAGTCTAATCACAATGAAGTTCCTGGATGGTGCAAACAGTTAATGCACTCTACTGCCAACCAAAAGGTTGGAAATTCAAGTCCACCTAGAGATGCCTTGGAAGAAAGACCTGGTGATCTACTTCCAAAAAATCAGCCATTGAAAACCCTATGGAGCCAGCTCTGCTCTGACACACATGGGGGTCTCCATGAGTTGGAATTGACTCAGGGGCAACTGGTACTGGTTTTCTAATTATAATAGAGAAAAGTTGGAAGAAGACAAAAATAATATTGGACAATTAAAACGTTTATAAGCCTTGTAAAGCTTCCCTGTCAACAGTTCTGGTCTAATAGGTCTCAAGAGTGTAACAGAAGCTCTGCTGGAATTCTGCTCATTGATTTGATTTGGGAGAGCAGAGGCCTCTAAACTGACTCCAGCTAAGGTGGTGGTGAAGGAGTTCTCAGGGGCAATAAGCAGAACCACAGGTGCCCCTTGTCTAAAGGGGTAGCTTTCATTTTGGATAACCTACAAATTGTATTCCTTTCACTGAGTGCCCTTTTTCTCAGAGTCACGGTCCTATTTGGGTATTTCCTTATGGTTCAAATAGAGTTATCTTTGTGAATTGCCCAGGAACCCAATTAACAGTTACATAATGCTCTGTTTTCAGGAAAAAACTTTGATGTCTAAAGAATCAGCTTGCAGCCACATAAACGAGAGACTTCATCAGCCCTAGACCAGAAGAACTAGATGGTGCCCGGCTACCACCAGTGACCGCCCTGACAGGGAACACAACAGAGAATCCCTGATAGAGCAGCAGAAAGATGGGGTGCAGAACTCAAATTCTTGTTAGGGAGACCAGACTTAATGGTCTGACTGAGACTGGAGGTACCCCGGAAAGCATGGCCCCTGGATTCTCTATCAGCCCAGAACTAAAACAATTTCCGAGGCCAACTCTTCAGACAGGGATTGGACTGGACCGTGGGACATAGAGTGATACTCGTGAGGAGTGTGCCTCTTAGCTCAAGTAGATACAAGAGACTAAATGGGCAGCTTCTGTCCGGAGGTGAGATGAGAAGGCAGAGAGGGTTAGGAGATGGTTGAAGGGACATGGGGAATCATGGGTGGAAAGGAGGAGAGCGCTGTCACAGTATGCGGAGAGCTATTAGAATCACATAATAATGTATGTATAAAATTTTGTATGGGAGACTAACTTGAAATGTAAACTTCATTTAGACTACAACAATAAATAATAATAATAATAAAAGAATCAACTTGCAAATGAGTGTCTGGAGCTTGACAAAGTTCCAAGTTGGAGCATGAGTGAATGCTGTGGACACTAAACTTCTAGGCAGAATAATACTCATTTTTAGTTCATCTATTACATGAACACCATAATTCTATCCTCTTTATTTTGTAAAATTACCCAGTACTTTCTGGATAAGAAGACTCAAACTTATGAGGAAGAAAATTTCTGCCAAGTTAATTTACAACTTTATAACTGAACACAATTTTAACACCATTATTTTTGGAACTAGACCAACTAATTTTAAAATTGCATTGGAAATTAAATAAGAAAAAAATCAAGGGAAATTCTGAAGACAATGAAAAACAATGAGAGGAGGCCATTCCTAACAAATCACAGAATGTTATAAAAAAATAGTTAGGGAAATGCAGTAGAGGTTCTAATCAATTTAATGCATGATACGATAGAACATGTGGAATTGAACCAGACTATAGAAAACACTATTAAATGTTATAATAAGTAGAGAGTAGTGACAGAAAAATGAAGTTAAACAAATATGCCAAAGTAAGACATGAGAGGAAATTTTTTTTTAAGCAGAAAAAGAGTAATTTCCAGATATGTCAAAGGGATGAACACTTTCTAAGAATTCAAGCAAAAGAAGAAATCATGGGGAAAAAGATTGACCATTTTGGCTATGTAAAATTGTTTATAAAACAAAAACTAACAGCATATATACACTCAAAAAGAGTTTGACACAATGGGAAAAATTCAACATATAATGGGAAAACTGGGATCCAGGAGCGACAGAGAGTGGGCTTTGACGTTAGCCTCTGGGTCCAAATCCTGCCTCCACCACTCACTAGGTGTATGAACATTCTTAAGTTTTTTAACTCCTCTATGCCTCAGTTTTTTCTTCTGGAAAAGAAGGTTAATAATATCTAACTTGTAGCATTATAGGTATGAGATGAATGAATATAGATGAACACTGTCTGACATCTAGTAACCGCTTAATGATTGCTAGTTGTTATGATCTATGGCAGTGGTTCTCAACTAGGGGCAATTTGGCAATGCCTGGAGACATTTTTGATTGCCACAACTTGGGGGAAGGGCGCTACTGGCATCTAGTAGGTAGAGGTCAGGGAAGCTGCTCAGCATCCTACAATGCACAGGACAGCTGCCCATAACAAAGAATTATCTGGCCCAAAATTTCAGTAGTGCTGAGTGTGAGAAACTCTGCTCCATGTTTTGTAAAAAGCTTGTACAACTTTACAAGAACTCCAACAAAATCCCAATATACATGGAAAAAGGACATGGACTTAAAAAGTTTAGATAATAAGCAAGAATTAAAATTTGCCAGTAATAGTGATAAAAGATTAAATAAAATAAATAATAATAAAAGATTAAATCAATAAAGAATTATTTTAAAATTTCAAGATTAATATTAAAATCCAAAGCTGGTAACATCCACTAGGATATCTGCTATAAGAAAAACAGAAAACAAGTGTTGTCAAGGATGTGGAGAAGTTGAAACCCTCATCCATTGCTAGTAGGAATGTAAAATGGTGCACTGTCGATGTTGTTGTTGTGTGCCATTGAGTTGATTCCGACTCATAGCGACCCTATAGGACAGAGTAGAACTGCCCCATAGAGTTTCCAAGGAGTGGCTGGTGGATTTGAACTGCCAACCTTTTGGTTAGCAGCCTGAGCTCTTAACCACTTTGCCACCAGGGCTCCTAAGTAGTTCCTAAAAAGTTAAAGATAGATTTGCCATATGATCCAGTAACTCCATTCCTAGATATATACCCAAAAGACTGAAAGCAAGGACTCCAACAGATAATTGTATACAAATGTTCACTGCAGCATTATTCACAGTAGTCAAAAGGTGAAAACAACCCAAGCGTCCATCAACTGATAAATGGATAAACAAATTGTGAGTTATTCAGCCATAGAAAGAAATGAATTCTGGTATGTGTGCTACAACATGGATGAACCTTGAAAACATTATGCTGAGTGAAATAAGTCAGACACAAAAGAACAAGTATTGTGTGATTCCACTTATATGAAACATCTAGAATAGGCAAATGCATAAAACAAAAGTTCATGAGTGTTTACTAGGGGCTGGGGGAGGGACAATGGAGAGTTACTGCTTTAGGGGTATTATAAATTGAATTATATCCTCCAAAAAGATATGGCAGTCCTAACTCCTGCACTGGTGAATGTGACCTTATTTGGGGAAATAGAGTTTTTTTTCTTTGCAGATGTTATCGGTTAAATTGACAAAGTCACACCAGAGTTAGGTGGGTCCTAATCTTAATCTCTTCTGAGTGGGGTTTTATAAAAGAGAAGGACAGACATGGAAACAAAGTTACACACAGGGATGAGACGGCACGCAATCATTTGTCTATAAGCCAAGAAACACGTGGGACCACAGAAGCTGAGACAAGAAAGGATCTTCCTCCAGAACCAACAGAGATAGCATAGCCCCGTCAACGACCGGAACTTGAACTTCTAACCTCCATAACTATGAAAAAAATAAGTGTCTGTTCTTTAAAGCCACCCACTTTGTGGTATTTTGTTATGTTGGCTCTAGGAAACTAAGCAAGAGGTACTGAGTTTCTGTTTGGGGTGATGGAAAATGTTTGGAAACTGATAGTGGTAGTGGTTGCACAATATGGTGAATGTAATTAATGTCACTGAATTGTATACTTAAAATGGAAATGTTTTGTTATATGTATATTTACCACAATCAATTTTTTTAAAAAAGAAATGCAAAGCTGGTGATTTACCAGGGAATTTGGTACATTCAGTCCTTGGGAAACTGGGTATTAAGAGCCATAAAAATGCACATCTCTTTTGACTCTTTATTATCAGTTCTGGAGATTAGTCTAAATTAATTCTTTAAAAAATGGCTTATATGGGCCAATATGCTTAATGAATACTGCAGCATTTCTTGTATTACCAAAAACCTAAGAGTAATTTAAATGAACAAAAAGACAAAATAGTTAAATGAATTACATGTTATAACTAAATGGACTATTTTATCACCAACTGAATTTATGTTAAAGTAAAAATTATAACTACATGGAAAACGTGTTCAAAGTAATAACTAAAGATGAGTAAGACATTTTTATTTATATGTAATCTATAGTTATAACTATATAAAATATGTATGCACATAAGCAAATATGAAACACAAAACAAATGCTCAATGATACTGGTTGAATAAATTAATAATAAGAAATAAAAACATTGTGATGTTATAAGGGTGATATGCATGCATCTTTTTCATATTTATTTTAATGTTTTCAAATGTTGTTATAATTTTCTCTGGACAAAAAGAAAAAACAAAAAAGCCCCAAAACTCAGCAGACATGCCTACATTTTATGAGGTAAAGTCAAGTACACACGATAGGGGCAGGCATTGGATGGTGGTCTCCACACATTCATAACTCATATTGCCAGTGACCCATCAACAGGCTATTTTATTTCTAAGTGCACACATCTTTCAATTTCCACTTTGTAGGTGGCGCCTTACAAACTTGGCTTTCAGCTTGGGGCAGGGACATCTCCATGAACTTTTTTTTTCCATTTTGGTTAAAACAGGTGGTCCTGGGAGAAAATATGTGATCGTATTCCCCGCTAAATACATTATTAAGCATTTAAAATAAAACAATAAAGATACAGTTTTGCGATATATGAAGTTGGCCATCAGGAAAATTCCACCTCCTTTGGGAGTTTTGAGTAATGGTCCTTGAAAAAAAAAATTTGTAGGTTGATTTATTTTTTTAATTACTTTTTATATATAGAAGTCAAAGTTTTTGTTTTTCACAGGAATTTTTTTCTTTAATCTGGTGTATAAGTTAGGCATAGTGGTTTATTTAAGTATTACAAATTTCTGGAACTTTTACCACAGATTATTGGAAGAGACAGTTTATACAGATAACAAAATGCACAGTCACTTCGGAATTGGTTCTGAGAATCTGTAGTGAGGAGGCCTTTGCACTGATACTGTGTTTTGTTCCAAGAGGAGCCATCAAGGCCAGCTATCACATTATGTTAGTATTTTATGATTATTTATTTCTCTAGATTATTTTTTGCTTCAGTGAACCATTGGTTGTCCGAAAGAAACTATACCAAACCAAACCCATTGGCATCAAGTCAATTCCAACTCATAGCGACCCTATAAGATGGAATAGAACTGCCCCATAGTGCTTCCAAGCCTGTAATCTTTACAGAAGCAGACTGCCACATCTTTCTCCTATGGAGTGGCTGGTGGGTTAGAACCTCCAACCCTTCATTTATCAGTTGATCTCTTAACCACTGGGTAACAGAGCTCTGAAAGAAACCATAGAAATAGTTTTTTTATTTTTGTGGAATTTGACCAACAATTTAGTCCTAGTTCCACCAATGTTGCTCTGTAAACTTAAATCTTTTAACCAATTTCCTACGTATAAATGGGAATAAAATGCTCAAGGCTGTGTTTCCTACCCCACTGAAATTTCAAATCACAAAGGAAATTTTGCTCATTTCCAGAAATGAGTTTATGATAATTGGAGAGCAATTTGAAGGAAAAAACTGAATCCATATCTCACCTCCATCCCTACACCAAATAAAGTACAGATGGATCAACATTTAAATGTATGAGATGAAACTATAAATTACCAGAAGATAGAATACCTTTATAATTTTGGAATGTCCATTGGAATTTTAATATTCTTTTTTTTAATTTTATCCTGAATGCACACACAAGGTGTTCTGCATCAGAGATCAATTTCTTATAATTACTTCATAGTAATGATGAGTAAGAGCCCTGGTGGTACAGTGGTTAAGAGCTCAGGCTGCTAGCCAAAAGGTGGGCGGTTTGAATCCACCAGCCACTCCTTGGAAACCCTATGGGGCAGTTCTACTCAGTTCTCTTTGTTGGAGTAGAGGAATCCAACTGATTTTTGTATGTTTATCTTGTATACTGAAACTTTCCTGAAATCTTCTATTACTTCCAGTAGTTTTCTTGCAGATTCTTTGGGGTTTTCTGTGTATAAGATCATATCATCTGCAAATAGAGATACTTCGACTTCTTCTCTACCAATTTGGATGCCCTTTATTTCACTTTCTAGCCTAATTGCTCTGGCTAGGACCTCCAGTACAATGCTGAATAAGAGTGGTGATAAAGAGCATCCTTGTCTGGTTCCTGTTCTCAAGGGGAATGCTTTCAAACTCTCTCCATTAAGGATGATGCTGGCTGTTGGCTTTGTATAAATGTCCTTAATTATGCTGAGGAATTTCTCTTCTATTCCCATTTTGTTGAGAGTTTTTATCATGAATGGGTGTTGGACTTTGTCAAATGCCTTTTCTGCATCGATTGATAAGATCATGTGGTTCTTGTCTTTTGTTTTATTAGTGTAATGGATTACATTGATTGTTTTTCTAATGTTGAACCATCCCTGCATACCTGGTATAAATCCTACTTGATAATGGTGAATTATTTTTTTGATATGTTGCTGAATTCTATCGGCTAGAATTTTGTTGAGAATTTTTGCATCAATGTTCATGAGGGATATTGGTCTGTAATTTTCTTTTTTTGTGGTGCCTTTACCTGGTTTTGGTATCAGGGTTATGCTGGCTTCACAGGATGACTTTGGGAGTATTCCAACCTTTGCTAATCTCTGAAATACCTTTAGTAGTAGTGGTGGTAACTCTTCTCTGAAAGTTTGGTAGACTTCTCCAGTTAAACCGTCCAGGCCAGGGCTTTTTTTTTAGTTGTTGGGAGTTTTTTGATTACCTTTTCAATCTCTTGTTTTAGGTTTACTTAGTTGTTCTACCTCTGTTTGTGTTAGTTTAGGTAGGTAGTGAGTTTCTAGAAATTTGTCCATTTCCTCTAGGTTTTCAAATTTGTTAGAGTACAATTTTTCATAGTATTCTGTTATGATTCTTTTAATTTCAGTTGGATTTGTTGTGATACCGCCCATCTTATTTCTTATATGGGGTATTTGCTTCCTCTCCTGTTTTTCTTTTGTCAGTTTGGCCAATGGTTTATCAATTTTGTTGATCTTTTCAAAGAACTGGCTTTCGATCTTGTTTAACTCTTTCAATTGTTTTTCTATTCTTTATTTCATTTAATTTTGCTCTAAGTCTTAGTATTTCCTTTCTTCTTGCACCCTAGGGCTTCTTTTGCTGCTCCCTTTCTACTAGTTTCAGTTATAGGGTTAATGTTTTGATTTTGGCCCTTTTTTCTTTTTGGATGTGTGCATTTATTGCTATAAACTGACCTCTGAGCACTGCTTTTGCTGTGTCCCAAAGGTTCTGGTAAGATGTGTTTTCATTCTCATTTGATTCTATGAATTTCTTTATTCCATCTTTAATTTCTTCTATAACCCAGTAGTTTTTGAGCAAGGTGTTGTTCAGTTTCCATGTGTTTGATTTTTTTTCCTTGATTTTTCTGTTATTGATTTCTACTTTTATGGCTGTATGGTCAGAAAAGATGCTTTTTGTATTTTGATGCTTTGGATGCGGTTAAGGCTTGCTTTATGGCCCGATATGTGGTCTATTCTGGAGAATGTTCCATGTGGGTTGGTAAAGAAAGTATACTTGGCTGCTGTTGGGTGGAGTGTTCGGTATATGTCCATGAGATCAAGTTGGTTGATTGTGGCATTTAGATCTTCCGTGTCTTTATTGAGCTTCTTTCTGAATGTTCTGTCCTTCAAGTAAAGTGGTGTGTTGAAGTATACTACTATTTATTGTGGAGCCGTCTATCTCTCTTTTCAATGCCGTTAGAGTTTGTGTTATGTATTTTGGAGCACTGTCGTCGAGTGCATAAATACTTATTATGGTTATGTCCTCCTGGTGTACTGACCCTTTGATCATTGTATAGTATCCTTCTTTATCCTTTGTGGTGGATTTTACTTTAAAGTCTATTTTGTCAGAGATTAATATTGTCACTCTTGCTTTTTTTTGAGTGTTGTTTGCTTGATATATTTTTTCCATCCTTTGAGTTTTAGTTTGTCTGCGTCTTCAAGTCTAAGGTGTTTTCTTTTGTAGGCAGCATATAGACAGATCATGTTTTTTTTTTCCAATCCGCCACTCTCTGTCTCTTTATTGGTGCATTTAGTCCATTTACATTCAGCGTAATCATTGATAGGTATGAGTTTAGTGCTGTGATTTTGATGCCTTTTTTTGTGTGTTGATGACAGTTTCTTTGTTCCACTTAATTTTCTGAGCTGAGTCATTTTTCTTTATGTATTTTCTTTTGATCTTTTTCATTGTTGTTGATTTTGTATTTGCTGAGTCTTTATGTTTTTTATTTTGATGTGTAGGATTGTTAGTTCCTTTTCTGGTTACCTAAATATTTACCCCTATTTTTCTAAGTTTAAACCAGTCTTTTGTTTCTTTATATTGCCTTGACTTCCTCTCCATATGAAAAATCTGTGTCTACATATTTAGTCCCTCTTGTTTTGTTTTAATGTGTCATCTTTTACATACTGACATCTCTGTTTCCCTATTTTCAGTGTTATAGCTTTGATTTATTTTTATGACTTCCTGTCATGGTTGGTGTTGTGTTCCCCAAAAATATCTGTCAGCTTGGCAGGTTCATGATTCCCAGTATTGTATGATTGTGTTATCTGATGTGATTTCCTTATGTGTTGTAGACTCTATCACTATGATGAGATTATATGTGATCTCCTTATGTGTTGTAAATTCTGTCACTGTGATGAGGTTATACTGATGAGGTTGACGAGATCAGTGTCTTACTGCAATCTCTTTTGGGATATAAAAGAGAGAAGCGAACAGAGACTCATGGGAACCTCATACCACCAAGGGAGCAGTACTGGGAGCGGAGTGTGTCCTTTGGACCTGAGGTTCCTGCGCAGAGAAGCTCCCAGACCAAAGCAAGACTGATGGCATGGACTTTCCTCCAGAGCTGACAGCGAAAACGTTCCCCCGGAGCTGATGCCCTGAATTTGGACTTGTAGCTTACTGGACTGTGAGAGAATAAATTTCTCTTTGTTAAAACCATCCATTTGTGGTATTTCTGTTGGAGCAGCACTAGATGACTGACACTTCCCTATCCTGATTTATTTTTACGACTTCCCAGTGGTTGATATCTGGTTGCTCTGTTCTGTGTTCTAGTCTTGGGTTATTATCTGATGTTATTGATTTTCTAACCAGAGGATACTCTTTCATATTTCTTGTAATTTTGGTTTGGTTTTTGCAAATTCCCTAAACTTCTGTTTTTATCTGGAAATGCCATAATTTCACCATCATATTTGAGAGACAGTTTTGCTGGATATATAATTCTTGGCTGGCAGTTTTTTTCCCTTTGAGGCTTTATATATGTCATCCCATTGCCTTCTTGCCTGCATGGTTTCTGCTGAGTAGTCCGAGCTTAGTCTTATTGATGCTCCTTTGTAGATGACTTTGCATTTATCCTTAACCGCTCTTAAAATTCTCACTTTATCTTTGGTTTTGGCAAGTTTGATTATAATATGTCTTGGTGACTTTCTGTTGGG
>NW_004444100.1:856437-858403 GCF_000243295.1 Trichechus manatus latirostris | reverse complement strand
TGGCCAGAACTGCCACTAAGTATGTGAGCCCAGGAGTCCACCCACTCCTCCTGTATGGATTCAGCTCAGGTATCCAGGTAGCCAGCCACCAAGTGTGTGGTGCAGGCTCTCACCTACATCCTAGACAGGCATGGGTGATTGGTGTAGGCACAGGCATC
Organism: Trichechus manatus latirostris; assembly: GCF_000243295.1. Taxonomy (NCBI): domain Eukaryota; kingdom Metazoa; phylum Chordata; class Mammalia; order Sirenia; family Trichechidae; genus Trichechus; species Trichechus manatus. The sequence goes on along the minus strand of NW_004444100.1, from coordinate 858,245 downwards.
CAGCTGCAACGGGGGGGGTCACAAGCTGAGCAAGGCAGGAGGCGGATGGCCACCACCGAGTGTCTGGGAGGAAAGCGTGTCCCTGTTCCCTAGAGTGTGTAGGTGGGTGGGTTTTGCAGCTGGACTATGAGCACCCAGTGCAGTTGGTTGTAATGACTGGGGTTCACCACTTACTCTTGGGCCACTGTTGCAAGTGGCTAGGTGGTGTGGGTCGAGCCACCAATCCTCAGGCCCCTGATGTGGGTAGATAAAGACCCTGCTTAATGGGCAGAGCAGTGTCAAATGTCATGAACCTGCCACTTCGTAGCTAAAACAGTTAAAGTTAGACCACAGGTATATACCCTGTTGCACTGTGGTAATGAGGGCTTACACTGCTGAAATGGGCCACACAAGTCATTGCAGGGGGAAAGACACTCAAAGTCCATGGACGTCTTATGCCTGTGTCTAGGTAAAGGAGCTGTACCTACCCTGAGTTCCTGGCTTGGGGAGCCAGCAGATTATTTTTTCCCGTTTGTTAATTTGTTCCCTTTCCAAGGCCAGGAAAATGGCTCAGGGCACATGACGGGTCCAACTTCTGGCCCAGGGGATTCAGCAATCACTGAAGCCATCCTGGACCTGGTGCAGAACAGGGAGTGGGGAAGCAATTGGGAGAGACATTTTTCCTAAAGGGGGACATTTTTGTTCCACACGGTAGGCCAGAAGCAAGTATTTATCTTTCACCGATTAAGGGCTGCTTCTCACTGGTTCTGGATGGCCAAGTAGACTCTCTGCTGCTCAGTCTCTTCCAGTGTGGAAAACACCTCCCAAGGGCCACTGCCTGCCTCACTGTGCACCATGAGCTGATCCAGCCTGAAGGGCTCTAGCTCCTGCCGGGTCAGGTCTGGCAACTCCTTGCTGCTTCTGAACCATCTCTCCCTCCCCCTGCCACTCAGTCCAATTCCTCTACCTTGCTTTTGATATTCAGGGCCCCTAGATCGTTGTATATAATCTATTCACTTGTTTTTGGGGGTCTTTATTGTAAGAGGGACCACCAGAAGTGTCTGACTATTCTGCCGTCTTGGCCCTGCCTCTCCTTGAAATTTCTTACCTGTCTAGAAGACATCATCCCATGGTTTTCCTCCTTCAGTGGCCACTCTTTGACTCCTTAGCTGTATCTTCCTTATTTCTCCAATCTCCAAGTACCCATATATTTGAATTCTTCCTTGAATTCCAGCTCTACTTCGATGTATAACATGTATCTCAAATTTAACATGTTCAAAACAGAACTCCTGTAACTTGCCTCTTTTCTGGTCTTCCTCATTTGGTCAGGCTGAAAACCCTGCAGTCACCTTTGATTCTCCTCTTGCTCTCGTATACCACGTCCAACTCCTAATAAATCCTGAAAGCTCGACTTTCAAAATACACACAGAAAAACCAGATCTAGGCAGTCTTCCCTTAGAAGTCATAGAGTATGTACCATCATCTGAACATTGTCCACTTCCCAGTGATTTTAATTAACTCACTCTGTATCTACTGATTACACTTTAACATTTTTTTAAAATTCTACTTCAGGTGAAGGCTTACAGAACAAATAGTTTCTCATTTAACAGTTAGTACACATGTTGCCCCATGGCAATGGTTAACAACCTCACAACACATCGACACTATCCTTATTCAACCTTGGGTTCCCTATCACCAGCTTCCCTGTCCTCTTCTGCCTTCTGACCCTTGTCCCTGGACTGCTGTACCTCATTAGTCCCATTTGGTTTTATGGGGCTGTCCACTCCCAGGCTGAATGGTGAAGCTCGGAGATGACTTCACCACTGAGC
>NW_004444100.1:831019-848394 GCF_000243295.1 Trichechus manatus latirostris | reverse complement strand
TTTCTTCCACTGGAAAGTCATCTGGTGTTTTATTTTGGATGCCTACTGGAACCATCCTGTCCTGTTTTTGTAAATGTTTTGATATTGTCTGCTGTGTTTGGTGCATTCAGTAGTTATTGGTTGTAGATTTGTTTGTTTCATCCTTTTTTTTAAAAAAATTTGTCTATGTCTGAGCAGGCAGGCTGTGTGTTCTTTGTTGTTTACTCATTTGTGGGCACAATACTTTTCGCCTCCTTCTCCAATTGGTTGGTCATTCAGTCAGACATGGTACGGCAGGGCGGGTCTATCTGAGGAGGAGTTACTGGGATGGGTTTTTTTGTGGCACTTCCTACAGCCACCAGGGCTGGTTGGTAATCAGTGCAGGGCAGGTTCCAGTAGGCCGTGCCTGTGCTGCTTGATGGTGTGATGTTAAGCACACGGTGCAGGTAGGCAGGATGTAGCGGGGAGATTCTTATGTGTGGAGCTAAGATGGATATAGGAGAGAAAAGAGGAACAGGAGCCAAAAACATACAAACAAACAAAAAAGAATGCTACGGGAGGTTGTCGTTGGAGTGGAGAGATGAGAGACTATGAAATGGAGAAAAACAGAAAGGGAAAGTGGAAGAAAAAAAAAGAATGAATAAATAAAAATCGGAAAGGTTAAAGAACAGCAAAGTTCCCGGGGATCCCACTGGTCCGGCTATGACATCTGGGGAAGTTGTTCTCAGGTGTTGCAGTACAGCCTGGCTAGAAGGCACAGAGGTATACAACACCAGGTATTCAGGGAACAGAAAGAGAAGGAAGATATACAGAGATGATAAACTGTGTAATGAAGAAAGAGAAAAATGGAGAAAGAGGGAAAAGAAAAAAAAAACAAATTAAAAACAAAAAAGAACAAGAAAAGCTCCCCAAAAAACAGAAAAAAAAAAAACCAACGAGAAGAGAAATGCACTCAGGGATCCCTCTGCACGTCTGTGTAAGCCGAAAGGGTAGTTTCCAAGCCATGCAGCACCACCTGGCCACAATGGGCTCCCAACTCAAGAAAAGGAAAGGAAAACAAACAAACAATTCAAAACAAACAAATGAACAAAAGCCCTGGGATCCCACCAGCACAGCAGCCCAGACCGGGAAGCAGCTCCACACTTGAACGGAGCTCCACAGCCCTTCAGGAAGAAGCAAAGATGGTGCACGGAGCCAGGTATTTGAGCAAAAGGAGGGGGAGGTGGTGAGAGGTAGGAAAGAAATCAAAAGAAGCAGAAAAAAAGCAACACCAGCAATCAACAAATGGCACTCAGAGAGCCAGCTAGTGTGGGCTGGTGGAATCCAAGCAGCTGGTGCTTCCCGGACAAGAGACTGTGTCTGCAGGAAGCAGAGGATGCTGAGTGTGGGTGAAGAAGTGTAGGGGGTGGGAATGTGTATATCACAAATTACAGGAGCTCTGCAGCCCCTCAGGAAGAAGCAAAGATGGTGCACGGAGCCAGGTATTTGAGCAAAAGGAGGGGAAGGTGGTGAGAGGTAAGGAGGAAATCAAAAGAAGTGGAAAAAAGAAACACCAGCAGCCAACAAATGGCACTCAGAGAGCTGGCCCGTTCGGGTGGGTAGAAACCCAGCAGCTGGTGCCTCCCAGACAAGGGATTGTGGCCACTGGAAGTAGAGGATGCTGAGTCGGGGTGAAGAATGGTGGGGGCTGTGAAAGCATATATCACAAATTACTGGTTGTTTTTTCTCCCACTGGAAGCTCTGTGAAGCTGTTTTCTCGTACCTCCTGTTTGCTGGTCTCCGATAGGAGTCCAAGATGGTGGATCCGTGCTGTTTTAGCTGATAGGGGACCTCTGCATGAATCTCTCCTCGCTCTCCGTTCTCTGTCAGTTTTCGCAGTCCATTTGGTGCTTGACTGAGTTCTTTATCTCTTCATTTGATGTTTTAGGGTTTCAGGATTGTTATTTTCTCTGTTCAGCTTAGTTTTTTGTATCTTTGCTGTGGAGGGACAGTGTGGTGCTTCTGCCTAGAGCGCCATTTTGCCAGAAGTCATGACACTTTAGATATTTTTATTGTGTAATATTTGGCATTGTTGTTGTTGTTGTTAGGTGCTGTCACGTCTGTTCTGACTCATAGCAACCCTGTGTACAGCAGAGCAAAACACTGCCCAGTCTTGGGACATCCTCACAATCATTATGCTTGAGCCCATTGTTTCAGCCATGTTGTTGAGGTTCTTCCTCTTGTTCGGTGACCATCTACTTTACCCAAGCATGATTTCCTTTTCCAGGGATTGGTCCCTCTGGATAACATGTCCAAAGTATGTGAGACCAAGTCTCGCCATCCTTGCTTCTAAAGAGCATTCAAAGGCATTGATTTTTCTTTGGTCTTCCTTATTCAGTGTCCAGCTTTTGCATGTGTATGAGGCGACTGTAAACACCATGGCTTGGATCAGGTGTACCTTAGTCTTCAAGGTGACATCTTTGCTTTTGAACACTTTAAAGAGGTCTTTAGCAGCAGATTTGCTCAGTGCAATGTGTCATTTGATTTCTTGACTGCTGCTTCCATGGGTGTTGATTGTGGATCCAAGTAAAATGAAATCTTTGACAACTTCAGCTTTTTCTCCGTTTATCATGATGTTGCTTATTGGTCCATTTATGAGGATTTTTGATTTCTTTATGTTGAGGTGTAATCCATACAGAAGGCTGTGGTCTTTGATATTTTCTTTTGTATACTTGGCATATACAAAAGAAAATAGCATCATAATACTGAAATATACACCCTTGATCCCACATCCCAACTAAAAATAAAAAGCACATTATCAATGTATTGCTTGTATCTATGTGCTAGTTATGGTTGTCATTCCCTTGCCTCTTTTAATTGATTATTTTAGCACGCACGCCTAGAACACTATGTTTAGTTTTGCTTGTGTTGAGCTTTATAAAAATGGTAACATACTGTTTGTAGATTTTTGCAACTCTCTTTTCCCAGTTATTACCTTTCTAAGACATATTCATGTTGCTCTGTGTAGCTGCAACCCCTCAGGGAGTATGCGCAGAGGTAAATCTGCTCACCTGGGACCTGCTACTATTCTGCCATCTGCTAGGCATCTCCTCGGGGCATTCTCTGTCTTCTGCTGGGTGTCACTGACTCTCAGCCTCCTGCCAGGCACCATCACTGGGTCCTGCAGATTGATAACAAACTGGTACAGGGGTATCTGAGGGTACTACAGGGGCTTCAGGTGGGTCTCAAGGCCTCCAACTCCATCAACTAATGCCGTCCACTTTTACCTAGTTCATAAGGCATTTCCATGTTGGATTTCATTGAAGGAAAATTCAAACTTCTAGAAGCTGTTTGAACATGGTATCACCAGAGCCTTCAGGGGGCTAGGACTGTGCTACGTTCCAGGGAAGAGTGGGTGAGGGCTCATTTTCCTGCTTCATGTAGAACTTTGTTACCTGGGTAACAAGGACTGCTTTTGAGCTCAGAGTCTCACAAAGTTGCTTATTAAAACAATTCCTTCCATTTCAGCTTCTGGCTCTTTTCTCCAGAGGCATCAAGCCTGATTCATGGGGCAGGGCTGTAAATAAACACTGTATACTTTTCCACCACCCCACCTGTCTCTGTCAGAGTTCCCAGTTGCAACTAACTGAAATAGAGTAGGAATAGATAAGTGATTTATTAAAGAATATCAGACTCCAGGAGGCATGAAAACAAGCTTGGAGGCACCATGTCCAGGATCAACGCCCAGAATCAGACTAAAGACCTGTTCTGGTAGAAATTGCTCTGCTGCCATCACTGCTGGTGCCGGGTCCTGGGCATGTGACCATGGCCATCAGTCCCTCTGGAAACTGGATTTACCTGCTGCCACTCTCACCAGAATGTATTCTAGGTGGCACTTATTTCTTTGTACCACTTGTTCCTGATTCAACACCTTGCTCAGGTGTATGTGATTGTCCTGGCCTATGTCACAGGCCAGTATTCTAACTGCAAAGGGGGTGGGGAATAGGAAGAGTGTGCAGCTGTGTTGAGAAGTCAAGAAGAACGATCCATGTTCACTTAGCTATCACTACCCTCCTCACTCCGAACCTCCCCAACCCTATCAATATAAACATTCTCTTTCTCTTTATCCATTCAAAACCAAAAAGCTTCATTAGAATTAAACTCTCTGAGACTTGTCACCACCAACTCACCAACATGCCCAGACATGGATGAGTTCCAGCAATGGAAACACTTCTACTCAAGCTGAAATTCCCTTAATGCTCCACATTGAAACAATCAACCATTCCCAAACTAGAGTCTATTAAACCACAAGGTGGTAGGAAGGATAGACCAGATCTAAGAAAGAATACAAGTAATTTTTCATTATAATGAAAGTAGATCTTAGTTTACACCACCACCAATTTGAAAACACCATAGAGTTTTTTTCTTTTTAATTTTCTATTTTCCTTTATTTTTCACTCACTATTTGACTTAACTATTTATTGACTGGATCTAAGCACTGTTAATAAAGCAATAAATGAAACCAAAGCCCTGCTCACATCCTGCTTATATTCTAGAGGGGGCATGTAAACCTATGAGGTCAGTAGTACTATTAGCCTCCTTTTAAAGATGAGAGAACAGAGGTGCAAATCATGAACAAGAATTCAAATACATAAATTATGTAATTTCACAAAGTGTTAAGTACCATAAAAGAAATAAAGCAAGGTCAAAGAATACAACCACCACCCGTCTGTCAGTTTGTTCTACTGTGGTGGCTTGTGTGTTGCCATGATGCTGGAAGCTATGCTACTGGTATTTCAAATACAAGAAATGTCATCCATGGTGAACAGATTTCAGTGGAGCTTTCAGACTAACACAGACTAGGAAGAAAGGCCTGGCAATCTACTTCTGAAAATTATCCAATGAAAACCTTACGGATCATAACTAAATATTGTCTGACTCACTTGCTTTGGACAAGTCATCAGGGGGGATTAATTACTGGAGGAGGACATCATGTTTGGTGAAGTAAAGGGCCAACAAGGGCATGAGAGCCCTTCAGTGAGATGGATTAGCACAATAGCCTCAACAACGAACTTGAAAATGCTGGTGATTGTGAGGATGATACAGAACTGGACAACGTTTCATTCTGCTGCACATAAGGTTGCCATCAGTTGGCGTCAACTGGACAACAGCTAACAACAAGGAATACGAAGTGACTGAGCTAGTGTTCATTTATATCAGGTGGTCAGGGATGGCCATGTTTGAACAGAGATATGAATAATGCACAAAGTGAGTCATGAGGAGATTTGAGAACAGAAGGCCCTTATACAAAAACACACCAGGTGTTAAAATTAGTGGCAGAAAGCTAGTGTGAGTGTGGTGGAGAGAAGCCTAAAGATCAGAAGAGAAGAATAAACTGGGGCCCAAAACATAGAGGATATTGTAGGCCACAGTTAGGGGTCTGGATTTTAATTGAAGCCTAGTAGAAAATAATTGAATGGTTTTAAGATTAGCAGTAGCATGATCAAATTTACATTTTTTAAAATTCTCACTGGCTGATGTATAAATAATAGATCAAATGTGTTGATTAGTCAGCTAGCAAATAGAGTTCAAATATTTTAATACCCTGAAATCACAATTTATAATAAATTCTTTTAATGTGTGATTATAACACCTAATATGTAGTCTTTATCTTTGAGTAACTTGAGCTTTATCTTATTCAGCATCACACTAAATTGGAACTGGGGAAACCTCTTAGCAAGCTTTGCTGTTGTCCAGGTAGAAAAACATATTGGCTTGGATGAAGATTGGAGTGGTGGAGGCAGTGAGATTAGGTCAAGTTTGGGATGTATTTTGAAGCCAGACCTGTTAGGATTTGCTGACGCTTGAGTGTGGAAATGAGAGAAAGAAGGAATCCAGCATGAATGGGCAGGAAACCACCTTGTGGTTGATTGTGTGTTACAAAAATGGCCACAACAATAGTTCCTATTCTATATCCCCTCCTTCTGAAACTGGGGAGATCTTTGTGACAGCCTCAACTATTAGAATAGAATGGAAGTGGCACACATGACTTCTGAGGATAGGTCATAAAAGGCAATACCACATCCTCCTGTCTTTCTTTCTTGGGATGCTCACCCTTGTAACCAGCCACCATGCTGTGAGAAAGCCCAGGCCACTTGGACAGGTCTGCAGGGAGAGGAGCTAAGGTCCTTTGTCCTCAGCTTCAGCTGAACTCCCAGCCAATAGCCAGAATCCTCTTGCTAGCCATGAAAGTGAGCTATCTTGGAAGTGTGTTCCCAGATGAATGCCTCAATCCTTCTCATTACTAAAATTCAGTTGCTGTCGAGTCAACTCCAACTCACGGTGACCCCATGTGTGTCAGATTAGAACTATGCTACATTGGATTTTCCATGGCTGATTTTTGGAATTAGATCACTACATTTTTCTTCTGAGGTGTTGCTGGGTGGACTTAAACCTCCATCCTTTCAGTTAGCAGCTGACAGCCTTAACCATTTGCACCACCCAGGGACTCTTCATTAGTAGACTTCCTCAAGTCCTTGATTTTTACTACACTGCTGTCTTGAACCAGTTGGCAGCTTTGTTTTCTCTTTAACAATTGAGTCCCAACACCAGACTATGAGTGGCCTTGAACTCAGCCTCCATTTTGTATAATTCTTAGAGCCCTTCTCCCCATTTTTTTCCCATCAGACAGTATAAACTCTTTGATAACCAAGGTGAATCTGTCATTGTGCACTTCCATTTCTTTTTCTTTTTTTATTGTACTTCAGATGAAAGTTTACAGAACAAATAGTTTCTCATTAAACAGTTAGTACACATATTGTTTTATGACAATGGTTAACAACCCCATGACATGTCAACACTTCCCCTTCTCGACCTTGGGTTTCCTATTACCAGCTTTCCTGTCCCCTCCTGCGTTCTAGTCCTTGTTCCTGGGCTGGTGTGCCCCATTAGTCTTGTTTTGTTTTATGGAGCTGTCTAATCTTTGGCTGAAGGTTGAACCTCAGGAGTGACTTCATTACTGAGCTAAAAGTGTGTCTGGGGGCCATACTCTCGGGGTTTCTCCAGTCTCTGTCAGACCAGTAAGTCTGTCTTTTTTTGTAAGTTAGAATTTTGTTCTACATTTTTCTCCAGCTCTGTTCGGGACCCTCTGTTGTGATCCTTGTCAGAGCAGTCAGTGGTGGTAGCTGGGCACCATCTAGTTGTACTGGACTCAGTCTGGTAGAGGCTGTGGTAGTTGTGGTCCATTAGTCCTTTAGACTAATTTTTCCCTTGTGTCTTGTTTTCTTCATTCTCCCTTTCTCCCAAAGTGGTGAGACCAGTGGAGTCTCTTAGATGACTGCTCACAGGCTGTGATGGTTAAGACTGTGTGTCTACTTGGCTGGACCATGATTCTCAGTGTTTATATGTGATCACTCAAAGAACTGACTTATGCTGTGAGTAGCCAATCAGATAAAAGGGAGTTTCCTTGGGGCTGTGGCCTGCATCTGAATATATGCAGATGTTCTGGCTTTTTCCTCACTCGTGATCCTGCAGCTGCCTCCTGTTGTCTCACCTCCGGTTCTTGGGACTTGAGCTGTCAGCTTAACTTCCGAACTTGGGATTCGTCAATCTTCACAGCCTGTGATCAGAGCCCTGCTCTCTGACCTGCTGATCTTGGGTTCACCAGCCCCTGCAGGTATGTTAATCAGAAGAAACCTTGTGGTCTTGCCTGCTGATCTTAGAATTCGTCGACCTTCACAGCCTGTGAGTGGGGGCCCTGCTCTCCTACCTGCAGGTCTTGGGCTTGCCAGCTTCTGCAGCTGCGTGAATTGGGAGAGGCTTCTACCCGGATCTACAGACTTGGTACGTTCTAGCCTCTACAGTCCTGTGATCTGTTTCCTTGATATAAATCTCTCTCTATATATATTTATATGCTTTACTGGTTTTGCTTCTCTAGAGAACCCAGCCTAAGACACAGGCTTTTAAGACTCCAGATGCTACTTAGCAAGGTAGAATGTAGAACATTTTCTTTATAAACTGTATGATGCCAATTGAGCTAGATGTTCCCCGAGACCATGGTCCCCACAGCCCTCTACCCAGCAACTCGGTCCCTTAGGGAGTTGAATGTGTCTATGGAGCTTCTGTGACATTACCTTGCACAAGTTGTGCTGGTTTCCCCAGTATGTATACTGTCTTACCCTTCACCAAAGTTACCACTTATCTATTGTCTATTTAGTATTCGCCCTCACCCAACCCTCCCATCCCTCATAACCAACAAAGATTGTTTCTTTTTGGTGCACTTCCACTTCTGTTCTTATTCTTATGCTGTCCTCTAGCCACATTGCCCCATTTAGAACCTTTATGAGCCAGGCACAGAGTGGTGGTCCTCAGCAACAACTAGTACTTCTTACTTGGCAGAAACTATTCTAAACAAGTCACGTATATTTACTTCTTTAATCTTGACAATCCTGTGGGGTCAGCACTACTATTAAAAAACCAAAAAACCAAACCCGTTGCTGGCGAGTTGATTCCGATTCATAGTGACTCCATAGAGCAGAGTAGAACTGCTCCATAAGGTTTCCAAGGCAGTAAATTTTTATGGAAGAAGACTGACATGTCTTTCTCCTGCAGAGCAGCTAGTGGATTTGAACCACTGACATTTCAGTTAGCAACTGAGCGCCTAACCACTGCACCACCAAAGCTCCTCAAACTATTAGCCTCTTTCTAAAGATGAGAAAACAGAGGTACAAGAATCAAGTAACTTTTCCAAGGTCCTATAAGGGCCAAGCTGGAATTTGAACCAAGGCAGTATTACTCTAGAATCCATGTGCTGCTCTCCTTCAGTAGGGCAGAGTAGAATTGTTGAATCCATGTAAGTCTTGTTTGCTTTCATAACTTGTAAAAATAAATTTAATCTTTAACTTTTTTTTTTTTTTTAAATCTCTTGCCTGGATTATGGTCCTAGCCTCCTAAATGGTCTCCCCATTGCTGGTCTTTTCACACCCAATCTATTCTCCACACAGTAACCAGAGCAATCTTTTAAATACATAAACGAACAGATGAGCTAAAGATTACCGTCTCTCTCCACCACTTCTCTATACAGGAAAAATATAAGAACCAGTCTTATCAAATGAGTTGATTAGTCAGCTTAGCAAATGGGGTTCAAACAGCCTGAAACCACAATCTAAAATTGATGCTTTTGATGTGTGGTTATAACACTTAATAAGTATTCTTTATTTCTGAGTAAATTCGGCTTTATCTTATTCACCATCACACTTACCCTGCAAGGAAGAAAGCACATCTCAATTTTATAAGAAATTCTGCTGTGCATAACTGTGCTCTGGCTCAGATAAAGTCACTCAATAAATATGGCACAGGTTGGGACTGTTACTCAGAGTAGAACTCTTTTTAAGTCTTGAAACCTAAATGGCTTCAAAACTGGGATGAGGCATGTGCAGTGGAACCCTTTATATAAATCTTATATAGAAGCTTAATATGTAAAACAGACAACAGTTTGAGTCATTACTGAGGCTACTGTGTCAATCCATCACATTGAGGGTTTCCCTTGTTTTCATTGGTCCTCTATTTTACCAAACATGATGTCTTTTTCTAGTAATTGGTCTTTCCTAGATTGGTTGGATAGGGGCAATTAATGTGGCGAGTGTGTGATTTGGACCTCTACGAAGACTTTGAAAGCACACCTGAGAAAACTCTAGGGCTCATCTTAGGTCCTCTACTTCATGTGGAGCATAAAGAAGAAACTTTACTGATCTGAGACTCAAACTCCATTGCCTGGTGGGTAGGAGTGGGGAGAGGGGGTGGAAATGAGTTGAAGCTTATTGAGTGTATACTCTGGGGGAAGGGGGAGTTTTCTGGCATTGGAGCTGTGTGCCCACTGACTTGTTGGCTAATATGCAAAAAAAGAGTCAAAAGAGTCAAAAAAGGCAGCAAGAATGTCAACAAGTTATCTTAAATCAAGGTATCATTTCCCAAGCTCCCATAGAGTTATTGTTCATAACTTATTTGTGAACCTACATCACTAGGGGAGATTAATGTAGATGAAGATTCCCTTATGATTAAGTAGAACATTTTTGTGCTTGTTTTTGTTGTTTTAAGAAGCCCCAGAATGATTTCAATGCAAGCAGGTATGATGCAAGAAACACTGATATATAGGTTTGTCAAATAAATTGAAATTTATAACATTAACATTATTTCCTGTATTATTCTTTTACTATGATCAGTTGGATTTCTCACAAGTTTTTTTTTTTTGTAAACACAGACTTGAGTCCTGTGGGAAAAACAAATTACTGTGAGCACATCAGCCCCAAGGATTGAACTATTGCCAGAACCATCTGTTCTGACAGATACAAGTGATTTATTCTTCTTCTGTTCTGTAATATACCTTGAATGCACTCACCTGCCATGCCATTTCTCCTCTTCATTTTCTACCCTGAGCTTTAAAAACTTGTAGTTATAAATCTCATGTCTCTTAGACTGAAGCCATGGCTCATTCCTGACTCTACCTTCCAGCAATGGAAGAAAAAAGTGCTATCTTTGTGACAGTATAATTACTCCCACCTCTGACAGCCCTGCTCCATGGTGACACCTGCAAGGAAATAACTTGGGAGGAGAAAAATATGCATGTTCTGGGAATGAAGGCTTAACGTGAATCTACTGAGAGTATCAGAAAATTTGAGATTTTGAGGGAGCTGAAGATAAGGTCACTACCATATGAATGTAGTGCCATGAGGAATTTCCAAATAAGTCTTATGAAGCAACTGTTTTCAGTTTTCTACTGCATTTGTGAATATACCACTCATCAGTGGAAAATATGACGCTCTGAGGGCCAGCCATGAGGGTGGGCTGGGGTGGGGTGATTTCTTATCTCTAAAGACACATCTGCTCCTAAAGTATACATCCTGTTCCTCCCAGCTACCATAGTTCATTTCATTTTTCTAGACCATAAGGTTGTAAGATTCCTAGTCTGATTTAGAGGCAGTACTTCAAGTGGTCACTGAGGTTGATGAAGTTAATGTAACAAAAAGTAGGACCCAACTGGTAGTCTTATAGAAAGGAGTCCCTGAGTGACGCGAATGGTTAAGCACTAGGCTACAATGGAAAGGTTGGAGGTTCAAGCCTATCCAGAGGTACCTTGGAAGAAAGACTGTTGGTCTGTTTCCAGAAGGTCACAGACTTGAAGACCCTGTGGAGAAGTTCTACTCTGCACATATGGGGTCGATATGAGTTGGAATCAACTCAATGGCAACTAACAACAACAATGTAGAAAAAATCCAGAATAAGCTATCACCCTGATAAACCCTTTCCTCAATGTCAACCAACTAGGGGACTATAAGACGCCATAATCTAAACTTTGAAAATCAACTGTGTGTTCTATTAATTTTTGTTCCTTCTGGACCAGTCTGATATTGTTTCCCATTCCATGCATACTTCCCATTCTTATAAATCACATTAGAGCTTACCTCAAGACTGGAAGATTGGTTCAGAAAGCTCCAGCCCTCTCAGAGTTTAATCTCAGATTTCCAAGCTTTTACAAATCTTCCATTGGTCCTGACCCACCTAATTGAAAGGTGAGGTAGAGGAATGTTATCAGCATTCAGGTCAAAAGGCTCATTATAGGGGTGTGAGTTCTAGTTCCAGAGAAAGGTACAAAATTGAAGACTCCAGGCCAGAGAAAGCACACTCTTGTTTAGGTACTAGAGTGTTTAGACGTGCATTAATTTTGACACATATTTGTTGAGCATGTTCCACATGCCAGGCATTGGAAATGAGTAAGATTAATTTTAAAGATATAAAACAGTGACTTTATAACATAGATTAAAAAAATACAGTTTCTGTCCTCTAATGTGTGACTTTTCTCTGAAGGGACACATTTGTGGGAAGTTAGAATGAATGGCCATAAAGTGGAGGCCCACTATCTCTTGGGAGCTACTTGAGTCATTGACTCCTGTTCTCTCTGGGTTCTGCCTAGATGTTGAATCTGCTCAGAGTACATATATTAACTTACTAATTCTTAAAATGAGAGTAATAATACCTACTTTGAAGGGTTGTTGTGCAGATAAGAGATTGTTAAGTGCAATAAATAGAAATATGGCCAGGATCCCAAATCCCCTTTATCTTAGGCTGGGTTCTCTAGAAGCAGAGTCCTGAGACAGGGATATAGTCAAGTGACTTATTATGAGAGTTCTCTTTAAGAAAAGCCTATAAGGGAGAGAAGGAGGCAGAACAGAGAAGGTCAAAGACCTGATTTAGGATGTAGTCTAAGATAAAGTCTAGTCTTGGTCTCGTACAGATGATAGAGCAGAGTTATGACTTGAGGCAGAGAGAGTGGTATTTTGTAGTCTGTAAGAGTCAGCCATGGCCATCAGGGAGGGATAGGGGCAAGTGGTGGCTGTGTTAGTAGTAGGATAACCTGCCAGGCATATCTGGGTGATGGGGGCATCTCTCAGCCAAGAGCAATTGTCATGTACTTTTAACTTCTGCTCCTCAGTTGAAAAATCCTAACCCTTAGGACAGGATCCCCGAGGTCTCCACTCTCTTTAGTACTTCTTACTTTAGGGTCCATATAGAAGGCACCTTTGAGCTCCCTTTTTGATATACAGTATGTTTAAAACAAAATTAATGGCTTCAAAATGCTAACGCAGTGCTTGGCATATAGCAGAGGTCTGTAGGTGCTAGCTCTTCTTTTTTAATCTTCTGCTATTAAAACTGTCCCTTATTTTAGAGAACATCTGGAAAAGAATCCTCCTTCCAAGTCATGCCAGAGGTGAAAAAAAGAGAAGAGAATTTAATCAAAGCACTTGGAACACAGTACATGGTTAATAAGTGTTGGTTACACTCTTCCCTTCCTTTTTATTATCTTTGTCTCATGATCATTCATATATTTTGAATTTTCATATGGTATAGAAAAATTTATTTCAGCCAACTAATTATAGACAGCATTATCAATAATAATCCACCATATTAAATAATAAAAAAAAACAAACTCCCAACCAAAAAAAAAAAAAAAAAGCCCTGGTCCTGACAGCTTCATTGGAGAATTCTATCAAACTTTCAGAGAAGAGCTCACACCAATACTACTCAAACTATTTCACGGAAGGAATACTCGTGAATTCTTTCTATGAAGCCAGCATAACCCTAATACCAAAGCCAGGCAAAGACACCACAAAAAATGAAATTTACAGACCAATATCTCCCATGATTATAGATGCAAAAATTCTAGCCAATAGAATTCAACTTCATATAAAAAAGATAATACACCATGACCAAGTGGGATTCATATCAGGTACACAAGGATGGTTCAACATCAGAAAATCAATCAATGTAATCCATCACACAAATAGAACAAAAGATAAGAATCACATGATCATCACAATTGATGCAGAAAAGGCATTTGATAAAGTCCAACACCCATTCCTGATTAAAAACTCTCAGCAAAATAGGAATAGAAGGCAAATTCCTCAACATAATTAAGGGCATCTATACAAAATTAACTGCCAACATCATTCTCATCAGAGAGAGACTGAAAGCATTCCTCCTGAGAATGAGAACAACACAAGAAAGCCCTTTGTCACCGTTTCTATTTAACATTGTGCTGGAAGTTCTAGCTAGAGCAACAAGGCAAGAAAAAGAAATAAAAGGCATCCAAGTTGGAAAGAAAGAAGTAAAACTATCCCTATTCACAGGTGATATGATACTATTCATAAAGAATCCAAAAGATTTCACAAGAAAACTATTGGAGCTCATAGAAAGATTCAGCAGAGTAGCAGGATATAAGATTAACAAACAAAAGTTGGTTGGATTCCCATACACCAACAAAGAGAACTTCAAAAGGAAATCAGAAAGCAATACCATTTATAATAGTCCCTAAAAAGATAAAATACTTAGGAATAAATCTAACCAGGGATCTAAAAGACTTATACAAAGAAAACTATAAAACACTATTGCAAGAAACCAAAAAAGACCTGCATAAATGGAAAAACATACCATGTTCATAGATTGTTGTTGTTGTTAGGTGCTGTTGAGTCAGTTCTGACTCATAGTGACCCTATGCACAACAGAACAAAACACTTCCCGGTCCTGCGCCATCCTCACAATCATTGATATGCTTGATCCCATGTTTACAGCTGCTGTGTCAATCCATCTCATTGAGGGTCTTCCTCTATTTCACTGACACTGTCCTTCTCCTGATAACATGTCCGAAGTATGTGAGATGTAGTCTCACCATCCTTGCATCTAAGGAGCATTCTGGTTGTACTTCTTCCAAGACAAATTTGTTCATTCTTTTGGCAGTCCATGGTATATTCAGTATTCTTTGCCAACACCACAATTCAAAGGCGTTAATTCTTCTTTGGTCTTCCTTATTCATTGTGCAGCTTTCGCATGTGTATGAGACGATTGAAATCACCATGGCTTGGGTCAGGCACATCTTAGTCTTCAAGGTGACATCTTTGCTTTTCAACACTTTAAAGAGGTCTTTTGCAGCAGATTTGACCAATGCAATGTGTCTTTTGATTTCTTGACTGCTGCTTCCATGGGTGTTGATTGTGGATCCACATAAAATGAAATCCTTGACAACTTCAATCTTTTCTCCATTTATCATGATGTTGCTTATTGGTCCAGTTGTGAGGATTTTTGTTTTCTTTATGTTGAGATGTAATCCATACTGAAGGCTGTGGTCTTTGATCTTCATTAGTAAGTGCTTCAAGTCTTCTTTACTTTCAGCAAGCAAGGTTGTGTCATCTGCATAATGCAGGCTGTTAATGATCATGGATAGGAAGACTAAACATTGTAAAAATGTCAGTTCTACCAAAAGCAGCCTACAAATACAATGCAATCCCTATCCAAATACCAACAGCATTCTTTAACGAGATGGCAAAACTAGTTATGAACTTTATGTGGAAAGGAAACAGTCCTTGGAGAAGCAAAGCATTACTGAAGAAAAAGAACAAAGCAGGAGGCCTCACACTACCTGATCTCAGAACTTACTATACAGCTACAGTAGTCAAAACAGCCTGGTATTGGTACAACAACAGACACATAGACCAATGGAACAGAATTGAGAACCCAGATGTAAATCCATCCACCTACAGTCAGCTGATCTTTGACAAAGAACCAAAGTCCATTAAATGGGGAAAAGATGATCTATTTAACAAACGGTGCTTGCGATACTGGATGTCCATCCATAAAAAAATGAAACAAGACCCATACTTCACACCATACACAAAAACTAACTCAAAATGGGTCAAAGACCTAAACATAAAACCTAAAACAATAAAGATCATGGAATTAAAAATAGGGACAAAGCTAGGGGCTGTAATACATGGCATAAATTCAATACAAACCATAACTAACAATGCACAAAAACCAGATGATAAACCAGATAACCGGGAGCTCCTAAAAATTAAACACTTATGCTCATCAAAAGACTTCACCAAAAGAGTAAAAATACCATATAATCCAGCAATCCCACTCCTTGGAATACATCCTAGAGAAATAAGGGCCGTCACACTAATAGACATACGCATACCCATGTTCGTTGCAGCATTGTTCACAATAGCAAAAAGAAGGAAACAACCTAGATGCCTATCAACTGATGAATGGATAAACAAACTATGGTACATACAAACAGTGGAGTATTATGCAACTATAAAGAACAATGATGAATCTGTGAAGCATCTCATAACATGGATCAAACTGGAAGACATTATGCTGAGTGAAATAAGTCAATCACAAAAATGACAAATATTGTATGAGACCTCTACTGTAAAAACTCATGAAAACGTTTACACACAAAAAGAAACAATATTTGTTAGTTACGAGAGTTGGGAGGGGTGGTGGGGGGGTGAAACTAAATAGACAATAGATAAGTGGTAACTTTGGTGAAGGGTAAGAGAGTACACAATACTGGGGAAGCCAGTACACCTTGTACAAGGAAAGGTCATGGAAGCACCACAGACACATCCAAACTCCCTGAGGGACTGAATTGCTGGGCGGAAGGCTGTGGGGACCATGGTCTCTGGGAACATCTAGCTCAATTGGCATAACACAGTTTATAAAGACAATGTTCTACATTCTACCTTGGTGAGTAGCATCTAGGGTCTTAAAAGCCTGTGAGCAGCCATCTAAGATACTCCACTAACCTCACCCCTTTGGGAGCAAGGGAAAACGAAGAGAACAGGATACAAGGAAAAGACTAGTCCAAAGGACTAATGGACCACAGCTACCACAGCCTCCACCAGACTGAGTCCAGTACAGCTAGATGGTGCCCGGCTACCACCAGTGACTGCTCTGATTGGGATCACACAGAGGGTCCTGGACAGAGCTGGAGAAGGATGTAGAACAAAATTCTAACACACAACAAAAGACCAGACTTACTGTCCTGACAGAGACTGAGAATCCTCGAGAGTATGGCCCCTGGACACCCTTTTAGCCCAGTGGTGAAGTCGCTCCCAAGGTTCACTGTTCAGCCGGGGAGTGGACAGACCCATAAAACAATGAGATAAATGAGGCACAGCAGTCTAGGGATAAGGACTAGAAGGCAGGAGGGCGCAGGAAAGCTGGTGATAGGGAACCCAAGGTTGAGAAAGGACAGTGTTGACGTGTTGTGGGGTTGTTAACCATTGTCATAGGGCAATATGTGTACTGTTTAATGAGAAACTATTTGTTCTGTAAACCTTCATCTAAAGCACACACACACACACAAAAGAATTATCTATGTGAGATCAAACTGACAACTGCAACTCAAAAGGTTTGATGGGAAGTCTAGGGGACAGTGAGTTAAAGATAATGGTGATGGAATAATTTGGAAAAGGATAGTGAGAATAGCAGCACAACTGGGAGAATGTAATCCATGTCAGTGAATTGCACATGTAGAAATTTTTGGTGTATCATTGACTATGAATATTTTCACCAAAAAAAAGATCCTCCAGGGTTGAGAAGGGAGAGTGTTGACATGTCATGGGGTTGTTAACCAATGTCACAAAACAATATGTGCACTGACTGTTTAATGAGAAACTACTTGTTCTGTAAAACTTCATCTAAAGTACAATAATAATATATTTTAAAGAAGAGTAAAAAGGGAACCTAGAGATTGGGAAAAAATGTTTGGCTACAACATATCCGGCAAGGGTCTAATCTTTAAAATCTATAGAACACATTGACACCTCAATAACAAAAAGACAAATAATCCAATTAAAAAATAAGCAAAGAATACAGACAATTCACAGAAGAAGACCTTCAGGTGGCTAACAGACACTGGAGGAAATGCTTGCGGTCATTAGCCATTAGAGAACTGCAAATTGAAACTACAGTGAGACACCATCTCACCCCAACAACTACTGGCATGAATAAAAAAAAAAAGACAATAACAAATGTTGGAGAGTTTGCAGGGAGATTGAGACTCTTTTTTTTTTTTTTTT
>NW_004444100.1:825055-830207 GCF_000243295.1 Trichechus manatus latirostris | reverse complement strand
CATGTCAACACTCTCCTCTTCTCGACCTTGGGCTCTCCATTTCCATTCATCCAGCTTTCCTGTCCCCTCCTGCCTTCTCGTCCTTGCCGTTGGGCTAGTGTGCCGTTTAGTCTCATATACATGGTCGAGCTACGTGTATTATTGTTTGTCTTATGGGTCTGTCTAATATGTGGTTGAAGAGTGAACCTCAGGAGTGACTTTAATACTGAGTTAAAAAGGTGTCTGGGGGCCATACTCTGGGGGTTTCTCCAGTCTCTGTGATACCAGTAAGTCTGGTCTTTTTTTGTGAGTTAGAATTTTGTCCTACATTTTTCTCCAGCTCTGTCTGGGACCCTCTATTGTGATCCCTATGAGAACAGTTGGTGGTGGTAGCTGGGCACCATCTAGTTGTTCTGGGCTGTCTGGTGGAGGCTGTGGTAGTTGTGGTCCATTAGTACTTTGGGCTAATCTTTCCCTTGTATCTTTGGTTTTCTTCTTTCTCCCTTGCTCCAGACAGGGTGGGACAAGTGGAGTATCTTAGATGGCCACTCACAAGCTTTTAAGGCCACAAACTCTACTCACCAAAGAGATTGAAACTCTTAATGCACTGCTGGTGGGAATGCAAAATGCTATAACCCCCATGGGAAACAATACAGTGCCTCCTTAAAAAGCTAGAAATAAAAAAAAAAAACCCATACATTCCAGCAATCCCACTCCTAGGAATATATCCTAGAGAACTAAGAGCCTTCACAAGAATAGATGTATGCACATTCATATTCATTGCGCATTATTCACAACAGCAAAAAGATGGAAACCTCCTACATGCCCATCAACAGATGAATGTAAAAACAATTTATGGTACACACACAATGAAATACTATGCAACAATAAAGAACAATGATGACTCCAAGAAACATCTCACAACATGGATGAACCTAGAGGGCATTATGCTAAGTGAAATAAGTCAATCACAAAGGAACAAATATTGTATGAGATCACTATGATAAAAACTCAAGAAAAGGTTTACACACAGAAAAAACCAATCTGATGGTTACAAGGGAGGGGAGGGATGGACAGGGGAAATCACTAACTAGATAATAGGCAAGTGTTAACTTTGGTGAAAGGAAGGACAACACACAATATAGCGGAAGTCAGCGCAACTTGACCAAGGCAAAGCCATAGAAGCTTCCTAGACACATCCAAACACCTTGAGGGACCGAGTTACTGGAGTTGAGGGCTGGGGACCACGGACTTGGGGAGCATCTAGGTCAACTGGCATATTTCATAAAGAAAATATTCTATATCCTACTTTAGTGAGTAGGGTCTGGGGTCTTGAAAGCTTGTGAGCAGCCATCTAAAATACATCTATTGGTCCCATCATGTTCGGAGCAAAGGAGAATGAAGAAAACCAAAGACACGAAGAAAATATCAGTCCAAAGGACTAATGGACCACATAAACCACAGCCTCTACCAGCCTGAGCCCAGAACAATTAGATGGTCCCCAGCTACCACCACTGATCAGTCTGACAGGGATCATAAGAGAGGGTTCCGGACAGAATGGGAGAAAAATGTAGAACAAAATTCAAGTTCACATAAAAGACCAGACTTACTGGTCTGATGGTGACTGGAGGAACCTCTGAAACCATGGCCCCTGGACACCCTGCTAACTCAGAACTGAAGCCACTCCTAAAGTCCACCCCTCAGCCAGAGATTAAATAGGCCTATACACAAACAATAACACACATGAGGAATGGGTTCCTTAGTTCAATCAAGTAAATGAGACCAAATGGGCAACACCTGCCCAAAAGCAAAGACAAGAAGGCAGGAAAGGACAGGAAACTTGGACAAATGGACATGGGGAACCTGGGGTGTAAAGGGAAAATTGTGGAGATTGTAACCAATGTCACAAAATAATTTGTGTATAAATTTTTAAATGAGAAACCAAGTTACACTATAAACTTTCACCTAAAACACAATAAAAAATAACAATCTACCATAAATATTAAGTTTCAAATGGGTTTGGAGTCATAACCTTTTTGGGGGAATACATTTACAGAAAATAGCCAAACAATCTTTTTTATATTTTATCTCTGATTCTTCCACAGCACATATATTAGTTTTTATTACCCAATTTAGTACTTATATATCTGTATTTTGGGAAGGATAGGAATTACAGAACACTTACTTCTGCTCATACAGAACCTGTACATAGACCAAGTGGCAGTTGTTTGAACAGAACAAGGGGGATAACACATGGTTTAAAATCAGGAAATGTGTATGTCAAGGTTGTTCCCTTCCACCATATTATTCAATATGTATGCTGAGCAAATAATGCAAGAAGCTGGAATATATGAAGAAGAACACGGATTCAGGATTGGAGGAAGACTCATTGACAACCTGCAATCTGAAGATGACACAACCTTGCTTGCTGAAAGTGAAGAAGACTTGAACCATTTACTGATGAAGTTCAAAGACTACAGCCTTCAGTATGGACTACATTTCAACATAAAGAAAACAAAAATCCTCACAATTGCACCAATAAACAACATCATGATAAACAGAGAAAATATTGAAGTTGCCAAGGAATTCATTTTACTCAGATTCACAATCAACAACCATGGAAGCAGCAGACAAGAAGTCAAAGGACATATTGCATTAGGCAAATTTGCTGCAAAAGACCTCTTTAAAGTGTTAAAAAGCTAAGACGTTACTTTGAGGACTAGGGTATTCCTGGCCTAAGCCATGGTATTTTCAATCACCCCATGTGCATGCGAAAGCTGGACAATTAATAAGGAAGACTGAAGAAGAATTGATGCCTTTGAATTATGGTGTTGGTGAAGAATATTGAATATATATTATGGACTGCCAGAAGAACGAACAATTTGTCTTGGGAGAAGTACAACTACAATGCTCCTTAGAAGGGAGGATGACGAGATTTCACCTCACGTACTTTGGACATATTGTCAGGCGAGACTAGTCCCTGGAGAAGGACATGATGCTCGGTAAAGCAGAAGGTCAGCGAAAAAGAGGAAGACCCTCAAAGAGATAGACTGACACAGTGGCTGCAGCAATGGGCTCAAACATAGCAATGATTGTGAGGACGGCACAGGACTGGGCAGTGTTTCATTCTGTCGTACATAGGGTTGCTGTGCATCAGAACTGACTCGGGGGCACCTAACAATGACATTTTTTTTCTACTTTTCTTTTTTTCAAAAGGTCTTAAGGGTAAGAACCTTCTACTGTATCCCTTGACCAGTGCTACGCCTCTTGTACCAGTCCTTAATTCACTGTCAGGGGCAAAGAAGGTACTCCATTAATATTTGTCCTGGCATGAGATATGTACCCCATTGCTGTTGAGTCAATTCTGACTCATAGTGACCCTATGTACAACAGAATGAAAGATTTCCTGGTCCTGCACCATCAGTGGGCAAATTAAGACAACTCTGGATGAACTGAAAATAACCCCTTAAAAAATATACTATATAATAAGCTTCCACTAAAATTCTGTGCCAATAATTTAGCAATAACTAATGATACTTTAAATGTTCGTATTTTTCTGTTCAGCGGCTGTGCTTCTAGAAATGTATCCAAAAAAAAAAATAATAATAATTGGAAGCAAGCTAGATGTCCATCAAAAATAAATTAACTAAATAAATTGTTACATCTAAGAAACATGAAGATCTATATATACGGATGAAAAAAGTCCAATATACAAGTGAAAAAGAATAAAATTGCATGTATGTGTATAAACCAAAAACCTGTTGCCATCGAGTCAATTCTGACTCAAAGCAACCTTATAGAACAGAGTAGAACTGCCCCATAGGGTTTCCAAGGAGCGGCTGGTGGATTCAAACTGCCAACTTCTTGGTTAGCAACCAAACGCTTAACCACTGGGCTACCAGGTTTATCAAGCCGCCTAATAAACTCTTATCAGTTCTGATCTTTTTTTTTTAGGAGGCGTATTGTGATAGGTATATATATATATATATGTATATATATATATATACTTGAATTATGGTTTATACATATATATATAAACATTTGCTATTGCAACTTTTTTTTTTTTTTTTTTTGCAAAAAGAAAGTTTTATTCAGCATATATTCAACAGGGCAGAAGTGGGAAAATGCACAACCATGCTGCCAGAGCCGTGTCTGCCTGAGTCCAAGGAAATATCACAGAACAGACAAAAGTGGGAAAATGGACAAACATGCTGCCAGAGCCACGTCTGCCCAAGTCCAAAGAATATCACAGAATAGGCAAGAATGGAAAAATGCACAAGCATGGGCCACAGCCATGTCTGCCCGAGTCCAAAGGCCAGTTACAGAGCCATCAGTATACATTAACATTACAAAAGGGCAAAATCATTGAAAGCTTAGCCTTTTCAGATTGGCTAGAAACGGTGATCCTACATTTTGAATTGTCTTTCTCAACAATCATTGGTTCAGGTTACAGACAAGAGGGTCTTCATTGGTCCAACAAATTTTTATTCACTAATAGAAAAAGATAAGAGTGGAAAGTCTTTTGTGTTGTGTTTGATTGGCTTTATGTGAAAGTTTCCCTAAAAGATATTTTCCAAGATTATCTTAGCTATTGTCTTTACACCTCGGGGCCCAGTTGATGTGTCCTTGTGAGTCCTTGTGAGCCCAGCAACAGCTGGGTCACAGTCTCTATGTTCAGCAACAGAGAATAGTAACTCTAATATTATTTCCTAAATCATTCCCTCCTTTTCTTTTTTTAATTGTACTTTAGGTGAAGGTTTACAGAACAAATAGTTTCTCATTAAACAGTCAGTACACATATTGTTTTATCACATTGGTTAACAACCCCACAACATGTCAACCCTCTCCCTTCTCGACTTTTTTTTTTCTGGGGGGGGAAATATACAGCTAAATATACACAATTTCAAAAATTTCTACATGCACAGTTCACTGACATTGATTATGTTCTTCCAGTTGTGCTGCTATTCTCACTTTAGATGAAGGTTTACAGAACAAAACAGTTTCTCATTAAACAGTACACATGTTGCCCTATGACAAAGGTTGACAACCCCACTGCATGTCAACACTGTCCTTACTCAACCTTGGGTTTCCTACCACCAGCTTTCCTGTCCCCTTCTGCCTTCTAGTCCTTGTCCCTGGACTGCTGTGCCTCATTAGTCCTATTTTGTTTTAT
>NW_004444100.1:798659-823983 GCF_000243295.1 Trichechus manatus latirostris | reverse complement strand
TCTATTTCTAGCTTTCTAAGGAAGCGCCATATCATTTTCCAAAATGGTTGTATCATTTTGCATTCCCACCAGCAGTACGTAAGAATTCCAATCTCCCCACAGCCTCTCCAGCATTTGTTATTTCCAGTGTTTTTGATTCGTGCCAGTAATGCCGGAGTGAGATTGTATCTCATTGTGGTTTTAAGTTGCATTTCTCTAATGGCTAGTGATCACGAGAATTTCCTCATATGTCTGTTGGCAGCTTGAATGTCTTCTTTGGTGAAGTGTCTGTTCATTTTCTTTGCCAATCATTCCCTCCTTTTGATCAGAGATTGGAGATAACACATCGATGATCAATACCTGGACTTAGTTGAGCTCCTAGATGGCAGCCATTGCAGGCTCTTTAAACCCACAGTGCTGGTTTTCCACCGGATACCATCTGGTTCTTCACCAGGATCTCAAGTAAGAGAGATGTTCTCATCAATCACATTGTTGGAGTGAGCAGACTCAATGTACACCAACATTTTAGCCCGAGGCCTTCTTTGCCCCGTCAATGTCAAAGGGACATGGAGTGGGAACACATGGGTCCAGAAGATAGGACCTTTCTTTGCCAGCTTCTGTTCCGCAGTCCAGGTCTCCTCAAGGTTGACTGGATTCGTGGCTTCAGATCCTTGATCACTACGCCATTAACTGTTGTAGGGGAAAAACATCACAAAGTCTAGTAAAGCAAAAAGAAAGTTTTATTCGGCATATATTCAAAAGGGCAGAAGTGGGAAGCAGACAACCATGCTACCAGAGCCATGTCTGCCAGAGTCCAAGGAAGGTTACAGAATAGGCAAGAATGGGAAATGGACAAGCATGCGGCCACAGCCATGTCTGCCCGAGTCCCTCAACTTTTTTTACATGTACAATTTGATTACATTTATTATGTTCATCATGTTGTGCAACCATTGCCAGTATCCATTTCCACATGTTCTGATAGTTTTTTAGTGTTTTGTTCATTTTCTTTCAGCTATGTTGGAGAAATTTTGTGGTTGCTCATAACCCTCAGTTAGATACAGAAAAGATAAAATGAATGACAAATATTCTTACAACCAAGTTCAAATTAGGTCACTCATATTCTTTCTTATCACCATTCCTAAATCACTTTCCAGCTTCTGAGGGAAGAAAAGAAAGAAACACACAAGCAGTACACTTGAGTGGCCACATCCTCCTATTCTTTATCCAGGACAGCATACCCATCAAACTCCTGGGCTGGAAATTCCCACGGTCAGCAGAGGGGAAAAAAAAACCAAACCAGCAGCTGGTGCATGAGCATTCGCAGACCTGTGAGTCCTTCTTTTATTTTGTCAGGTGGTCTTGTTTGGTTTCAGGAGCTGTGGCAGCTAGGTTTATTTCAACTTTACTGAACTGATTTGAGTAGTTACGATAGACACCTGAAGGTCAGCCTCAACCATCCCCAGATCCTGACCCCTCGGTTATAATCAGGATTAGAATGACCTGATCCTGACAGTCATTCATTCTACAAAATATCTTTACAAGCCACATGGTCTCATGCATAGGTCTTGCAAAAGGAGGGCTGTAAATTTATTCATTCTAGCTGACTCAACAATTTTGTGAACTAATTCCAAAAGAAAGACTTTGATTTCACTCCTTACATGTTTTGTACTAGCTGGAAAGACAGAGGGAAAGTCATTAATGGTTTGCAGCCAAAGGAATGTGAGTCACCACGTGGAGATTTTTCTGTGTCCCACTGTGACACTTCTCTTCCCCCTTTGTCCCACCAGCACTTTGTACTTACCATTTGTCGTTATATCCATCCCATCACATAGATTTCAGTAGCTGTTAGAATTTACCCCATAATACCCTCACCAATACCATCATCACCACCAAATTGTGTAGAGGTGGAGTTAAGTTGAAATAAACGCAAATGTCTCCATATACTACTACTACTACTTGTTTTTAAGGAAACAAATAGATGAAAAAATTTTCTGAAATACTCACACGTACAGAATTCATCTCAAGACAAAGTTTCTAGGAATTCTGCTATGCTGTTTCTTCAATCACTGTGGTGTAATGGATTGCTTTTGGGTGGCCTTTCTCATCATGGTCTTGTAACTCCCACCCCAGTGATCGGGTGGGACTGTACAAACAGGGTAATTGTGGCCCACCGAAAGGATTGGTCAGTTTTGCTATTCCACTGGGCTTGAAATGAACCATCCCAGAGGTGGAAGAGAGAGGATCCCAGCACCACCAAGGAAGGAGAGCCAAGAGTGGAGTGCACCCTTTGGACCTGGGATCCCTGTGCTGAGAAACTCCTGGAACCAGGAGACTGAGAGACAGCTGTAACACTGAAGAGAGCGAGAAGCAGTGGCAGAGAAACAGCGGTGGGAGAGTCTGGCAGGAGACTGCACAGTGGGCTTCCTGGCCCACGGAGCAAGAAAGCTGCATGCCTTTGGGCTGAGGCTTACTGATGAAGTGTCTCTGGGCACTTACTGGCAGAGCTAAAAGAGCTTTGTAACACTTACCTGAGCAGGGCAGAGGCCAAGGGCCAGGGAGAGGCCTGCCTGTGAATAGGACTGGGAAGAGGCTGTCCTGATGAAAATACTGTATCCTGAGCATTCCTGAATCTGAATTGTAACCTGTTACTTCCCTAATAAATCCCACAATCTTGGGTATTGTCTGTGAGTTCTCTGTGGCCATTGCAATGAATTATTGAATCCAGCAGAGAAGTAGAGAGTGCAGTGGGAGGGATGGTTGGTGTCAGAATTGGTAAAGACAGCAGAGAGAGGAGGCATGTCTGACCTCTGCCTCATAGGAATCAGCCTTGGGCTGTTGATCTTGATTCTCTTTCCCCCTTATGAAGTTAGAAGAGGTCAGACACCTCCCCTACACCATTTTTACAATTGCACTGCTTAGAATTCTGTGGAGTATATCTCTTCTAGATATACATATTTCTGACATTAGTATAACCTTTTTAATAAAAAAAAATTCTGGATTTGACTCACGATGGCTGACTCAAATAGGTATAACAAAACCTATTTTGTTACAAAGCGTTTTGAAGTGACAGACAACTGAGATTTCTGCACTCTGCTACCTCAGCAGATTTTGATAGACAAAAAAATACCCTTCTTTGCTAAGAGCTCCTATTGTTCTTGAGCAGATTTCTAAACAACAGACTGTGGAAGTTGTGAAGTCTATTGGCCCAGTGTATTAGAAGTATAAATCAACCCCAATTTAAGGAAGATATTTTTCTTAATTACTGCTGATAGTATTGCCAGTTTTTTTCAATTACAAAGTAACAAACCACTGTTAATAATATTTTTCAAAAATAAAAATATCAAAAAGATAAAAATAATGACAAATTCTATCATCCAAACCCAAAGACCCTCTACTCCACTATCTCTTCCTTTGCATGGAACACTGTCATTTAGAAACATGCTTACTATTTAGCCCAGCAAAACAGTTTTATCTCGGTGCTGGTTTTTTGCATTTCTGTTATTACTAATAATGAATATAGATTTTGTATATTTATGGACTAGGTATAATCAATAAATACAATTATTTGTAATTTCTCTTTTGTACTTATTTTATTTTGAATTTATATTTCTCCCTTTTCTGTGGAGTTTTTGTCAATTAATATAAGCTCATAATAAAATAAAGATTCTAATCTATTTACTATTTTCTGCAGGCATTTCCACAGTTCCATACTAGTCTAGTGATTTTCAAAGCTTAGGTACTGAAGTTTTCTGTTTTTACATAGTTTAATCTGTAAATTTTCTCCCTTATGTCTTTTATCATTTCTAAGCTTAGAAAATCCTTTTACCTCCACACATTTGATAAATATTCACTTCTTCTTCTTCTTTTTTTTTTTTTTTAACTAGTTTTCTGTTGTTTGATTTTTCACATTTATTTCCTTAATTTATCTAAAATTTGTTTTGGTGTATGAAATGAAATGAGGCTCTGAGTTGATTTTTTTCCCCCAAATTACTAACTGATCACTCAGACAGCACTTATTGACTAAACCTGCATCTTCTCGTTGATTAATGTTGTCTCCTTTACTAGACACTATAGAGCTATAGACTACAGCTTCTATTTCCAAGCTACCTATTCATTTTATTTTTAGCCTAGTAACAAATTGTTTTTATTTCAGAGGCTATATAACATATTATAGTAAATTGTATCTGATGTGATTTAGTTTAACCTTAGTCTTCCTACTAGTTTTCTTTATTTTCTCTTCTGTATTATGTTCCAGATTTATTTTTATTTTATAGAGTTTTGTCAAATATGTGTGTGCATGTATCACTGGAATTTTCAAAAGAATTATATTGAATATAGAAATTCATTTGGGAAGAACTGGCATCTTTATGATAGTCAAAGAAGAAAACCTTTAATGTTTCAGGTTCAATTAATAGCCATGATAGATGATAGTACTTTCTCAGAGTACTTTGAAGGGATTTTGAAATGGAAAATAGAAACAGGTTGATTAGTATAGTATGGAATTGACGAGCACACCCACATGGACACTTTGGTCAAGTTTCATAGCAAGATCCTATTTTGTCATCATTATTTATCATAAGATGATTTAATAAAAAGTGTAAAATGATCACATGATTATCATCTACAACCGCAAGAACAATAGACTAAAATTAATCACTGGTTACAGTCTAAAGATTGGGATTGTCAAAAGTTTGAAGGTGTTATTGCTCATTAGAAACAAACCACCCCTACCTTTCCCGTCACAGGGTCCCTGGGAGGCACAAATGGTTAAACACTGACTACTAGCTGAACCCACCCAGAGATGTCTCAGAAAACAGGCCCAATTATCTGCTTCCAAAAGGTCACAGCCTTGAAAACCCTATGGAACACAATTCTACACTGCATACATACGGTCATCATGAGTTGAAATCCACTGGACAGCAGCTAACAACAACAACCTCTCCCATTAGTCCCAAACATACTCATTCTCATTTCCCTAATGATTGTAAATACAGTCAGTTTATTTTCTAAGCTTTGCTTCCCTCTTAAGGCTCCTCATTACTTGCAAAAGTAAGTCCAAACGCCTCAATATGGTGTATAAGATCTTAACATGATCTCTATATGTAAGCTTTATTCCCTCTGCCTAGAATGTCACCTTGCCTTTTTCTCCCCTTCATAAATTCTTTCTAATCTATCAAGATCTAGTTTGTATATAATTTTCTCTGTTGATCTGCAAAGCCCTTGGCAGTTAATCACTTCCTCTCTTTAACTCTGAATACTTTGTTTATGGTCCCTGGGTGGTGGCAAACAGTTAGAACACTTGGCTAATAACCAAAAAGTTAGAGGTTCAAGTCCACTCAGAAACATCTAGGAAGAAAGGCCTGGCTATTTACTTCTGGAAAATCAGCCGTTGAAAACCCTGTGGTGCACAGTCCTCTGATACACATTTGGAGTCATCCTGAAGGCAACTTTTTTTTTTAATTGTATTTATACTTATCTGATTAGTATATCTCTTTTAATTGTAACTACTTGCTGTACACTTCTATTCCTCACTAGCCTGAAGTCCTTGAGTGCAAGCACCTAGATTCTTTCCTAGTTTTAACTGTACAGATGCCAATTATTGGGGATAGACATTCGCATATTTACTCAATGAATACATAAATGAATAAAAGAAAATTGAATGTCCACAAACATTTCTACTGGAAAAATATTCATATGCAAATTTCTAAGAAATATTGTCTATGTTTCAAACACTCTGAAGCCATTTAATAGGACTTGGTGAAATTAAAAAATACAAAAAACTTGTGTGTGTGTGTGTGTATTTTTAGTAGGTAGTAATTTCCTCCTAAGATTTCAATATGACATGTGTGAGTTTGTTGGCTCATCACTTTTGTTTTGCTACAGATACATACTTTTTCAGACACATAGTTTTTCAAATAATGTTCAGCTTTAGAAAATATCACTCTAAAGCACACAGCAGCCAAGAAGTAACTTTGTGATCTGGAGCAAAACGTCCCCTCCAAACTGGACTTCCCCAGGTGGAAGTTCTCTGTGCTAAATAGAAACTGCAGAATCTATCACTGAAAAACACTTACACGTCAGGAGAATTGAAGTTATATGTGGATGAGGCTGACAATTCACTACATGGTACTCACTTCTGCCAAAAAATGTTCCCTGTCCTCCTGCAAAGGGATCTAAAATTCTCGCCATTTCATTGTTCTTTTATAGCTGTTAGAAAGAATTAAATCGTATGATCTAGACCACTAAATTAGGCTTGTGCTAGATTATGTACGTCTCTTAAACCATTGAGCACAAATGTCCACCTCAAGCATATTCCAAACCCCTTGTAAAAGGAAACTCTTGAGCATGCTCCACATTCACAGCCTTAGCGGCGAACAGTGCCCTGGTCCCAACCCTCCAGAACGTGAGTTTGTTTTCCTCTGGTGTTTCATTCTTTAGACTTGATCCTCAGCTCCATTTACCTGGTTACAGCCTGGGCCCTTTTTTCTCAACCATTCTGGCTCTCCACTTCCTGGGATCTTTAAGTTGTCTTCAGTTATTATAGAAAAACATCATTTCCAATCCTGTAGGCTCTGGGTGCCACTCAGCAGTGGATGGGACTTCTTCTGGCTCACCCTGGCATGGCTAGGAACTAGATACTGTAAGGGTCTTCTGATAACATCAGTCAGGAGAACAATGACTACAAGTGGCTGATTCAAGGGAGAGTAGCTCCCTGGAAAAAGGTTCAAACTTGTGTATATCTGGCATACGATCAAGTCAGGACCAAGCACATCACATTTAGGAATGCCGTATTATTTTAGGCTCCTACCAGCAAAAATAAGGGAAACCCTCAATGTGATGGATTAATGCAATAGACACAGCAGTGGACTCAAACATACCAACAGTCATGAACATGGCAAGGTTTTGTTCTGTTATATATAAGGTGGCCATGAGTCAGATCTGACTTGATGGAAACTAACAACTGCTACTCAGCATAACATTTTGTTTCTGACAATAAAACCAAGGGATGTGTAATAAAAGTGTTTGATGAAACTTGATTGTACATCTCACAACCAAGCAGGGTGCCCCACGTTCCTCTGAGAAGCCTCTCCACCAAAATGTTTTTTTAATCAAAGGATTATTATTTATAAATAAGAAGTATATGTAGAGTATCTTGTCAAAAATGGTGCATGTGACCTTTAAGAAGCAGATAGCCAGGCTTTTCTCCAGAGGTGCCTGTAGGTGGGTTTGAACCGCGAATCTTTATGTTAGTAGTCAAGTGCTTAACTGTTTGAGCCACCCAAAGACTCCATTCAATAGATACAGAGCTATTCAATATCTGCTTCTTCTTTCTTTCTTCCCTCCCTCCCCAAATCATTTCTATTGCAGCAGTGAGCAGAATCAAGGGATTTAAGTTTACAATCAGTCTTCATTACTAAAACAATCTGTACACCAAAACGTCCCAAATGAACTAAGTCTAAATCCTCTTCTACCATTGATATAGCTATAACAAATTTGAATAGACCTGAAAGTGTAAATAAAACCACTTTTATTCTCAGTCTCAACTTGTTATGTTGTTAGGTGCCATTGAGTTGTTTCCAACTAATAGCAGTGCTACTTACAACAGAACAAAATACTGCCAGGTCCTAAGCCATCCTCACAATCGTTGCTATGTTTGAGCCCATTGGTGGCAACCACTGTGTCAATCTGCTTCTTGAGTGAGCTTCAGCAGTGCATGTTATTCAAGAAATTTGTCCATTTCATCAAGGTTGTTAAGTTTACTGGCTTAAAGTTACTCATAATATTTATTTATTTTGCTTTTAATATCAGCAGAATCTATAGTGTCATTTTTCTCGTTTCTGGTATTGGTAGTTTGTGTTTTCTTTCTTTTTCTTGATCAGTCTGGTGAGAAATTTATCAGTTTTACTGATTTTCTCTAGAACTATTTTTTTTTTTTAAATTTTATTTTATATTATTGATTTTGCTCTATTGTATTTCTGTTTTCTATTTCATTGTTTTCTACTCTGATCTTTACTATTTCTTTTCTTCTCTTTACTCCAGCTTTTATTTGCTCAGTTTATTAAAGTAGAAGCTAAGATCTTTGATTTGAAACCTTTCTTCTTTTCTAATATAGGGATTTTAGTGTTATAAATTTGACATCATCTTACAAATTTTGATATTTTGTGTTTTTTATTTCATTCAGTCCAAACTACTTTCTGATTTTCCTTTTAATTTCTCCTTTGATCCATGGGTTATTTAGAAGTGTGTTATTTAGTTTACAAATATTTGGGAATTTTTCAGAGATTCTTTCTGTTTTTGATTTTTATTTACTAAACTAATTAAAATATACTTTAATTGTGGTCGGAGAAAATACTTTGTGTGATTTGAATCCCTTTACATTTATTGATACTTATTCTACAGCCCAGAATTTGGCCTTCAACGCTGTAGACCTGCTCTTGCCTCAGGGCCTTTGCACTTATTTCTCCCTTTGCCTGGAATGTTCTTTCCCAAGATAGCCTCATGGCTCCTTCCTTCAACTCCTTCAGATCTCTATTCAAATATAACCATCTCTGAGAGACTTTTCCTAACTACCAAATATAGAATACACATATGCACTTCTCCTTGTACTTCCTACCCTCCTGATTTATTCCTCTCTATTGCACTTATTACCTTCGTGTGTGTGTGTGTATTTTTTTTGTTCTGTTTTGATTTTCTATCTTTTCTTCACTACAACATATACTCCATGAAGGCAGAAATCTTTGTCTATTTTATTCACTAATGTATACACAGCACCTAGAACACTGCCAAGCACATAGTAGGTACTTTATAAATATTTATTAAATAAATTTATTTTTTAAAAAACTTGTGATATAGGTAGGGCTAATTTTGTCACCACCATTTTATCCACATAGTTGCCAGGTAATAAAATGTAAAATCAAGACTGTGCTCTCTGTTCTATATAATGATTTCTGTCACTTATGCGAGTTGCTGTGTAGTCATTTTGTGCCAGGTGTTGTACTATAGTGTAGGATTCAAAGATGAATGAGCACAGCTCCAGCCTTAAAAAAGTTAGCATGGGCTAGAGCTCAAGCTGCATGGTGGGGGTGGCTAGAGGTGAAACCGGAAAGTGGGTGTGGAAAGGCCATAAAAGACCTTGTATGCCATGTGAAATGCTTAGATTTTGCCTGGAAAGCAATGAGAAACTATTGGTGGTTTTAAGAAAGAAAGTGGCATGATCAAATGTGCAAATTAGAAACATTTAGATTGCATAAAATATTTTTATTCAACCAATACTTGTTGAGTGTCTAGTTTGTTCCAAGAACCAATCTCAGTGTTGGAAGTATAGCAGGGAAAAAAAATCTTCATGAAACAACCTAGTGGAAAAAACTAACAATAGACAAATAATCAAATAAAAATATGATATAATTTCAAGCAGTTGTAAATGCTGTGAAGGAAAACAAGGGAGGGTAAGAGAATTGAGAGTCATGAAGGCAGGGTGTATTTAAGACACAGAGGCCAAGGAAGGCCCTTTTAAGAAGTTAAAATTGAGCAGAGATATCAATGAAATGAAAAGAGGAAGACAATTCCAGAGAGCTTCAGGCAAAAGGACAAGGATCACCACGTGCAATGGGTTCTGACAAAGAAATCAGCTTCACGTGTTTTAAGAAAATCAAAGAGGCCATAGTAACTGGAGTTGAGTGAATAATGGGAAAGACTTGTATGCAACAAGGACAGAGAGGTAGGCAGAGTTAGATGATTGTGAGCATAAACCAGAGATGGGTTTTTTTCTAAGTATAATGAGAAACCATCGGAGGGTTTAAATCTGTTCTACCTCCTAGTTCCTTGTGTAGTGCCTGGGGTCGTAAAAGCTTGCAAGTAGCCATCCAAGACATGACAAATGGTCTCTATTCATCTGAAGCAACAGAGGAAGGAGTCAGAAACAGGAAGAGGATATGAAATATGTGGCTAATTGCTTCCATGAACAGTTGCCTCCTTTGCCATTGGTCCAGAAGAACTGGATGGTGCCCAGCTACTGTTACTGAACATTTTGATCAAAGAGTCTATAGAAGAATCCTGATCAAAATGGGAAAAATGCATAATGGAATTTCAAATTATAATGGACTCCAGACTTTCTGGAGTCATGAAGGCTGGATGAACCCCTGAAATTATTACACTGAGATGATCTTTAAACCTTAAACCAAAAAAACCCCTGAAGTCTTCTTAAAACCAAACAATAGTTAGCTTAACTAGTAAAACATGTCTGCCTTGAGCATTATGCTCTTTTAAGAACTATCCAAATAGGATCAAAGCGACAACAACAACTTGAAAGATTAGATATAACTCTTACTGGCGGTGCATTTATGTTAATGGAGGAGGAACAACTCAGAAAAGGAGGGTGAGAATGGTTGTGCAACTCAAAGAATGTAATCAATGTCACAAATTGTACGTGTGGAAACTATTGAATTGGTGTATGTTTTGCTGTGTATATTCTCCACAACAACTACAAAATAAATTTCACAAAAAATAGGGAAGCAATAATATCTTATTTACTTTTTAAGATGACCCTGGTAGTTGTGTGGAAAATAAGACTGTGGAAGGATAAAAAAGGAAGCAGTAAAACCAGTTTGGAGGCTATTGCAGTAGACAAGGCAGAAGAGGATGGTAGACCTGAATTTGTAGTGGAAGTGGTGGGATATGGAATTGGTAGAGTTTATATAACTTGCTAATGGACTGGATGTGGAGTGTGAGGGAAAAAGGAATCCCATACAATTCCTAATGTTTGGCCTAATTGGTCAATGGTGGTACTATTTTCTAAAATGGGGAAGATTGTGGAAGGAATGCAGGGGATGCTGAAAAAAACGTCAAGAGTTTTTTATTAGACTTGTTGAGTTTGAAATGCCTACTTGACTTCCAAGCAGAGAAACTACGTAGTCAGGTGAATATGTAAGAATGAAGCTCAGGGAAGAGGTTGAGATTGGAAATATATTGAAAAGTCATTAGCATAAAGATGATATTTGCTATAGGGGAAAAAAATTACTCCCCAGTGTTTGTATTCCTGTGAGAAATTTCTATCAATGTCACAGTGCTAACTTCTTGCTGTTCTTTTAGTCACTCTTCCCCGTGGGAGAAGGATTAACATACTGACTGGTCAGTTTGTAAGAATCAACTAGTCGTGGTTCATTCATTTCACCTGTATCTTTCTGGCATTTGTCTGCCTGCAGAGAGTACACATTTTCTAATGCTCCATGCTCTGAGTTTTTTAGGGCCAAGTTTCCACTGGGGAAGGAGCCCTGGTGGCACAGTGGTTAAGTGCTCAGCCGCTAACTGAAAGCTCCATGGGAGAAAGATGTGGTAGTCTGCTTCCATAATGATTACAGCCTTGGAAATCCTATAGGGCAGTTCTACTTTGTCCTATAGGGTGGCTATGAGTTGGAATTGACTCGACTACAATGGGTTTGATTTGGTTTTTGGGTTCCATTGGGGGAAGTCTATGGTTATTCAAATGTGTCTGTGATTAGTTGGGTGAGTTAGTAAAATATTAGCAAGTCCAGTTACCCTGCAACTGAAACCATATTCTCCAATACAAATATTTTAAAATTTAGTAAAATAGTGACATTTTGACCTCCTGTCTTTAACTCCTCTATCTCACAATCGATTCTGAACTTAGGGGTGAACTAGATGAAGTAAGCTAACTAGTGAATATTGATAAATAAAATAATAGGGCCAAACAGAAACTTGGAGCACTCTAACATTAGTAGAGGTGGAAGAGAGTCATCAAAGAAGATTGAGAAATTAAGATGGGAAGAAAACCAAGAGAATGTGATGACTGGAAGCCAAGTAGAAAAAAATATTTTAAGAAGGAAGATGTGGTCATTTGTATCAAAAGCTGCTGGGAGGTTGAGTAAATGAGGACATATGAAGCTATTTTGATGGCTGATTCTCTTGCTGATTAATCTGAAGGCTGTGAGTAACCTGTGAAAGAAAGAGAAAGAAAGGAGAGGAGATCCCAACTGTCTTCAGTGGAGTTCAGAACATCAGCACAGGGTCCCTTACAGTTCAATCACCTTAGTTAAACAACCCCATCAAGTAGGGTGACCAGTTGTCTTGGTTTGCACAGGAGTGATGAGTTTCCCGGAATATGGGATTTTCATGTTAAAACAGAGAAAGTCCAAGGCAAACTGTGATGAATTGGTCACTCTGTCCTCAGGCAATATTTACCACCTACAAACACACACACACACTCATACGCACACTCAGAATCACACACAATCTTAATTACACCGCTGCGGGGAATTGTCTTGCACCTCCAAAGTAAACTATTCTGTTTACAATGTATATCTTTCTTGGAGGTGATACGGAGATAGATTGAGGAATGGCAAAGGGACAGCAAAAAGGAAAACTAAGGCAAGAAGGCCAGTGACAAATCTATTTGCAATTGTTTAAGATAAAGATAATGATATTCTGATATAAGAAAGTAATAGTGAGGATGGGGGAGAGAAGCATGGATTCCATAGGATGTAGTTACTCATGCAATGGTAGCTAAGGGAATGGCAGTTTTCTGGTTTGGGCATGTAAGTTAGTGATAATCATTTATCAAGTTAGGGAATATGAGAAGTATGAGGTTTAGGAGAGAAAATGCTGAGTTTGGTTTTAAACACGTAAAGCTTGGAATGTGAGGAGGTTACCTAGAGAGGCAGTACAATGTAGGTCTTAACGACATCGACTTGAGTCATCCTGCCTGGGTTCAAATCCTAACTCCATTTATTATTAGCTCTGTGACTTCGAGCAGACGTATCTACTGTACCTCAGTTTCCTCATTTTTAAAATGAGCAATATAACCATACTCTGCCTGATAAGACAACAGTGAGGAACAATTCCTGGCACACAGTAAGTGACCAAAAAAAACAAACAAACAACCCAAACCTGCTGCCATCAAGTCGATTCCGACTCATAGCGACCCTATAGGACAGAGTAGAACTGCCTTATAGGGTTTCCAAGGAGCAGCTGGTGGATTTGAACTGCCAGCCTTTTGGTTAGCAGCCTGAGCTCTTAACCACTAAGCCGCCAGATAGCTACTATTATTGTACATAAAGCAGCTGGATATACAAGAATGGAGCTAATTAAAAGTACTAGCTGGAAATATAACAATATGGACACTGAGAAATGAAACACCCAAAAGAATATGTGAACAGAGCAGGTGGGAAATTAAAGAGTGTGTGTGCCTGTGTGTGTTACGGGAAGGGCAGTTAGACTTTATATAAAGTTTTAATGATAACCCTTAAGAAAATAATGTTTGTATCATGGTAATAGAAAGGCACTGAGTTTCTTGTCTCAATCTGCATTTGGAGTTTTTGTCAGTTAGCTATTGCTGCATAACAAACTTTACCAAAATCTGCTTAAAACAGCAATAATTTATCTGCTTGTAAATTGCTGTGATTTAGCAATTTAGACTCGGCTCAGCTAGACAAGTTGGAAAATATAGGCTTGGTGATA
The DNA here is from genome assembly GCF_000243295.1 of Trichechus manatus latirostris. Taxonomy (NCBI): domain Eukaryota; kingdom Metazoa; phylum Chordata; class Mammalia; order Sirenia; family Trichechidae; genus Trichechus; species Trichechus manatus. The sequence goes on along the minus strand of NW_004444100.1, from coordinate 810,531 downwards.
GAAATGATATTGGAGATTGAGTGACAGAATTTTGCAACACCAATGACTTCTTCATTGCAAATACCTTTATTCAACAACATAAACAGTGACTATACACATGGACCTCGCCAGAGGGAATACATAGGAATCGAATCGACTATATCTGTGGAAAGAGATGATGGAAAAGCTCAATATCAACAGTCAAAACAAGGACAGGAGCTGACTGTGGGACAGACCATCAATTGCTCATATGCAAGTTCAAGCTGAAGTTGAAGAAAATTAGAATAAGTCCACAAGAGCCAAAGTACAACCTTGAGTATATATCTCACCTGAACTTAGAGATCATCTCAAGAATAGATTTGATGCTTTGAACACTAATGAGCAAAGACCAGACGAGCTGCGGAATGACATCAAGGATATCATACATGAGGAAAACAAGAGGTCATTAAAAAGACAAGAAAGAAAGAAGAGACTCTGAAACTTGCTCTTGAATGTACAGTAGCTAAAGCAAAAGGAAGAAATGATGAAGTAAAAGAGCAGAACAGAAGATTTCAAAGAGTGGCTCGAGAAGACAAAGTAAAGTATTATAATGAAATGTGCAAAGATCTGGAGTTAGAAAACCAAAAGGAAAGAACACGCTTGGCATTTCTCTAGATGAAATAACTGAAGAAAAAATTCAAGCCTCGAGTTTCAATATTGAAGGATTCTAAGAGGAAAATATTAAACAATGCAGGAAGCTTCAAAAGAAGATGGAAGGGATACACAGAGTCACTGTACCAAAAAGAACTGGTTGATGTTCAACCTTTTCAGGAGGTAGCATATGATCAGGAACCAATGGTACTGAAGGAAGAAGTCCAAGCTGCACTAAGGGCATCGGCAAGAAACAAGGCTCCAGGAATTGATGGAATACCAGTTGAGATGTGTCAACAAATAGATGCAGCATGGAGGTACTCACCTGTCTGTGCCAAGAAATTTGGAAGACAACTACCTGGCCAACTGACTAGAGGAGATCCATATTTGTGCCCATTCCAAAGAAAGGTGATCCAACAGAATGCAGAAGTTTCTGAACAATATCATTAATATCATACACAAGTAAAACTTTGCTGAATGTCATTCAAAAGCGTTTGCAGCAGTACATAAACAGGGAACGGCCAGAAATTCTAGCTGGATTCAGAAGAGGACATGGAACAAGGGATATTGTTGCTGACGTCAGATGGACCTTGACTGAAAGCAGAGAATACCAGCATGATGTTTACCTGTGTTTTATTTACTATGCAAAGACATTCAATTGTGTGGATCATAACAAATTATGGATAACACTGCGAAGAATGGAAATTCCAGAACACTTAACTGTGCTCATGAGGAACCTGTACATAGACTAACAGGAAGTAGTTTGAACAGAACAAGGGAATACTGAGTGGTTTAAAGTTAAGAAAAATGTGCTTCAGGGTAGTATCCTTCCAGCATACTTATTCAGTCTGTATGCTGGTCAAATAATTCAAGAAGCTGGATGATATGAAGAAGAATGCAGCATCAGGATTGGTGGAAGAATCATTAACAACCTTTGATACGCAGATGACACAACCTTCCTTGCTGAAGGTGAAGAGGACTTGAAGCACTTACTAACAAAGATTAAAGACTACAACCTTCAGTATGGATTACATCTCAACATAAAGGAAACAAAAATCCTCACTACTGGACCAATAAGCAACATCATGGTAAAGGAGAAGATTGAAGTTGTCAAGAATTTCATTTTACTTGGATCCACAATCAACACCCATGGAAGCAGCAGTCAAGAAATCAAAAGACACATTGCATTGGGCAAATCTGCTGCAAAAGACCTTTTTGAAGTGTTAAAAAGCAAAGATGTCACCTTGAGGAAAAAGGTGTGCCTGACCCATGCCATGATGTTTTCAATTGCCTCATCTGCATGAGAAAGCTCGATAATGAAAAAGGAAAAACGTAGAAGAACTGATGCCTTTGAATTATGGTGTTGGCGAAGAATATTAAATATACCATGGACTGACAAAAGAATGAACATATTTGTCTTGGAAGAAGTAAAGCTATAATGATCCTTAGAAGCAAGAATTATGAGGCTTCATCTCACATACTTTGGATGTGTTATCAGAAGGGACCAGTCCCTGGAGAAGGATGTCATGCTTGGTAAAGTAGAGAGTCAACAAAAAAGAAGAAGACCCACAAAGAAACGGATTGACAAAGTGGCTGCAACAATGGGCTCAAGCATAACAGTGACTGTGAGGATGGCGCAGAACTGTTCTGTTGTACATAGGGCCGCTATGAGTCAGAACCAACTCAACGACACCTAACAACAACAACAACAGCAGGGCAATTCTTTTTCCGGTCTTGTCTGGGGTCTCTCATCTGGCCAGTTAGCTAGCACTCATCTTGGAAGTTGATCCTAGCTGTCAGCTGAGAGTAGTCTCTCATCCTCAAGGAGGCTGTCCAGGCTTCCTTATGTGAGCCAGATCCTGAGAGCAGAAGCTGCAACACCTTTTGTAGCTGAAGCTTCTAAAGCCATATGATGTCCCTTTCACTGCCTTCTGCTGGTTAAAGCAAGTTACAGGTGCAGCCCTTATTCAAGGGGAGGCAAAACAGACTCCACTATTGATGAGAGGAGTGGGAAAATTGCACTGCAAAGAGGCAAGTATACAAGAATGCAAAGATTTTTTGTAGCTATTCGTAAACTGTCTACCAAAGTTCCTATGGCATATTTCTCATGTAAGTTTGGTATGGCTACCAAACAAGATCTCAGATGTATAAAAATGTCCCTATCCTCAACTCAGCAGGGATCAGTCCCTGGAGAAGGACATCATGCTTGGTAAAGTAGAGGGTAATCAAAAAAGAGGAAGACCCTCAAGAGATGGACTGACGCGGTGGCTGCAACAATGGGCTCAAGCATAACAATGGTTGTGAAGATGGCACAGGACCAGGCAGTGTTTCATTCTGTTGTACATAAGGTAGCTATGAGTAGGAACTGACTCGACAGCACCTGATAACAACAACAAATCCTCAACTATGACCAGGATAAGCCTCGTACATAACCTGTTATGGATATGGTAAACGTAGGAATGAGTAAAGGTGCAGGCTAGTCTAGAGTTTGTACTCTGAGGTGATATTACCTATTGTCAAACTTGTCCTTAAAGGAAATATGGGTAGCTGGCCAAGTGGATCAAGTGGTCATAGGGATAGAACCAGGGAAGAGAGTATTCTATCTGATACCATGAGAGCTGGAAAGGAGAAGCCAAAACAAACCCATATATTGGAGAAATCACAGTTGAAACAATGAGTAGACCACATACAAGCACAAAGCCTAAACGACCAGGTAAAATCAAAATAGTGCCTGTGGCATTCACTGCTCACCTCTATTCGTCAGTTGGGTATACTGTCCTGGCTTGAAGAACCAAAAGAAGGCAAGTACTTACTGTAGTGGTTGATGAAGGACAAAGAAATGTGCCAAAGAAGGTGCCAACCTGGTGATGCCTGTACTGTGCTCTGAACTTCTCTACACCACCGAGTTCAGTCCATTCCTTCTCCCTTCTTCTCATACGCCAGTCACAGCCATTAGCTAACCAGAAAGTGAGAGAAGAATTCACCATTTCAGTTATGAGTTTATATGTTGTCTGTGATGTTCCTTCCATTTACTGCCACTGTATATACTTTACTCACATTTATCCTCAGATCCCAGTAAGTGACAGCATGTTCATTCCATCTGCAGATCCAAGAAGCCATGTTTCTCTGATGTACACAACAAACATGTCCCTGGACTATTATGGGGCATAAAACCTTGACGAGACAGTGGGAAAGTTATTTCTCCATTTTTTGTAAGCCAAACCATACTTGATCTCCAAATCTTGTCTGTAGTTCCTGACTAGAATCTTTGATTTTTCAACTCTGCTTTCATTTTGGACTTTGAATTCAAGAAGAAAAAAAAATATATATATATATAGAAGGGTATGTTTGCGTACAGTTCTGGTGTTAGACTGCCTGAGATCATACACTGACTAGCTGTGTGACTGTGGTAAAGACACTTAACCTTCTGTGCTTCAGTTTCCTCAAGTGTAAGCAGAGCACAGTGATAGTATCTACCTCATGAAGTTGTTATGATTAAATTAATTAATATATGTAAAGCCCTTGGAGAATGCTGAACACATGGTTAGCATTCAAAGAGTCTTAGCTATTATTGTTGTTATTTATTTTAATGTGTCGTATAAGGCATGATAAAAAAAATTATAGACATATACTCAAGCTATAGGAACCATTTTCAAAATGCTTATAGTTAAATTGGAGAAGCAAATTATATATACATAAAATATTTAAAGAACAGTTAAAAGGCTGTGTTTCAGAAAGACAAATCCTTAGACCAACTACCTATACGAGTGTTGAGGATGATCACTATGGGGAAAGACGATCGGTGAGAGAGCATGTCTCTTAGAAGGAGAATCTTCAGAAGGACCTTGAAGAAATGGTACTTGGTCTTGGATTATACGGGAGAATAGGTGACCAGTATGGACAACATTAGATTACCGGCCGATGCACCTCATGCACAGCCACCGTTTGTCTGTCAGTGGAGGCTTATGTGTTGCTATGATGCTGAACAGGATTCAGAGGAGCTTCCAGACTAAGATGGACTAGGAAGAAAGGCCTGGCAATGTACTTCTGAAAAGCAGACAATGAAAACTTTATCCATCACAAAGGTTCAATCCACAGCTGCTCATAGGGATGGTGCAGGACCAGGTGGCATTTAGTTCTGTTGTGCATGGGGTTGCCAAGAGTCAAGGGCAACTCGACAGCAGCGAACAAAAACAACTACCACTCTCCCCATGTTCAAATGTGTAAGGTGGGGAAGTTGTATGCTATTTTTCTGTTACTCAAACTTGATTCTTTTAAAACATTCTCTCATCTCACGTTTTTCGGGAGCGTGGGTCAGAAGTTTAGTTAGTTGTTACTTTGACATAATACCGATTTACTCATATTGGGATGCAGTTTTCCTTGTGACTTCAATAGGCAAGTTTTCCACAACACTATCAACTTCTTTTCAAGGGAATATGAAAGAGTTGATTCAAAGAAAACAACGTCGGCTCTTCTTAAGCATTGAACATTTTGCTTACTTCACCCACTCTGTTCAGATCCGGTTCTCTGGTGGAAATACATGGGTAATTTGACAATTACTTTCATTTACAGGTCTGAAATTTTAAGTGGCAGTTTTGCTAACAGCTTCAATTTCTTAGTTTAATCTCCCTTAAAGGCTGTAAGGATTTCTTTCCACTTTTATTCCGGTAATGAATAACTTTTGGCTCTTCTCTCTCAAGATTTTAATATATTGGCTGTGTAAAATAAAGTCAAAGTTTCTTTATAATCTCTACCCCCAAACCAGTCTCCCTGATACCTAAGCCCTTAATACAGATCATTCAACAAGTTACTTTACCAAAGCACAGTTCTGATAGTCTACTTTCCTTTAAAAAACTCTGGAGGGCTCCCTGTAGCACACAGAATGAAGCCCACATTCCACTGTGTGATATTCAAGGCCTTTCACAGCCTCAGCCCAGGCCAGCTTTCTCAGGCTGCCTTCAGTCCTGCTATTGCTAACATTCCCCATTTTCTAACCCTATTGTGAGTTCTCATGTCTCAGTGGCTTTGATTATGCAAATTCCTCATAGTAGATTGCCCTCCCTCTTCTTTTCCTGCATCTGTTTTGATCACCCTTCAAGGACTTTTCTACCTGTTCCCTCCAGGTCTCAGGAATTGGTCTACCTCTGGGCTCTCATAGCTTTGACTCATACCTCTGGCTGGTTATTAACTGTTGGTGGGCTTCTGCTCTGCAATGGAAGACATAGTTTATTTAGAAGCATTGAGTGGGTGGACTTTAGAGGCTAAATCTATGCCCTCTGGATCAGATTAAGCATTCTAAAAGTAAATTTTAAAGCCTCCAATTTGTCCAGTCCACACAATACATCTATTGCTCTTGGGCACTCTAGATACCTCAGAATTTAATTAGAATTTACTTTAAACATTTGACAGCCCATTATGAATGTACAAGTTGGAAATTAAAGGCACCTAACCTGGTCTGGGCTCCCCTCTGGTGCCAAGAGTTCTACTTACCTTATCTCCTTTGCGCCTCACAACAACCTCCTGGGGTAGGCTTGAAAGTCAAACTGTGTGCTCCAAAGGTTCATGGGAGGGCTGGGAAGTACAGTGGATTAGAGCATGGATGGTGGACGAAAGCATGGAAGTCTAAAGCCAGACTGCCTTGGTTTAAATCCTGGCTCTGCTGCTTATTAATCCTGTCATCTTATACAAGTTACTAAACCTTTCTGTGCCTCAGTTTTCTTCATGGTAAAACATAGTAAGAGTGCCTTCCTCACGGGTTTTATTTTAAAATAAATTAAAATGAGGTATTATATATAAGGAGCCTTGTCTGCCAAGTGGTTAAGAGCTGGGCTGCTAACCAAAAGGTCGGCAGTTCCAATCCACCAGCTGCTCCTTGGAAACCCTATGGGGCAGTTTTACTCTGTTCTGTAGGGTTGATGTGAGTCAGAATCGACTTGATGGCAATGGGTTTGGGTTTTTATTTTATATATATATATATATATATATAATATATAAAGCACTTAGAACATAACTTGGCATATAGTAAGCACATACAAGTATTAGTCATTATTATTAACTTCAGGAGCCCTGGTGGCACAGTGGTTAAGCACTTGGCTGTTAACTGAAAGGCCGCCGGTTCCAATCCACCAGCTGCTCCACGGGAGAAAGCGGCAGTCTGCTTCCATAAAGATTATAGCCTTGGAAACACTATAGGGCAGTTCTACGCTGTTCTTAGGGTTGCTTTGAGTTGGAATTGAATCGACGGCAATGGATTGGGTTTTTATTAACTTCAATAAGCACAGAACTAAAAAATAAATGAGCCAGGATCTGTTTGGTTCCAAAGACCATCCACTTTGTACATGTCAAACTACCTCCTGCTAAGCTCATTTGCCTGAGATTCAAGAGTGGAGTGAGAAGTCCTTTTCAACTTCAAACCCTTTAACAAATTATTTTAGTTTAAAATGCATGGCTAGTACCTCATGCACACTTTATGGAGATTGAAGGCTCTAGAGACATTAGCATGACAGAGATAAAATTCTATACCCATCCAAAAGCGTGGAAAAACCATGTATCCTATTAGGAAAGTTCTTCCAGGTGATTCTCTATGACTGTAATATCATTGGTATTTGTCTTCTGTGGTTTGGACCATCTGTGCAAGGCTACATGGTTAGAAAGGACTCAAACCAGCCTGAGCATATTCGTTCTGGTCCATACCACAGCTCTTTCCACCCTCCCTCCCCCATTAAGTAGTGCATGAAGGTTTTATAAAGTTGTAGGAGTGTGTCTCTTCCTCCCCAACCCCCTTTCTCTGTTCCTCAGAAATGCAAGGGCCCCACATCGCTCAGGAAGAGCAAAGCAGAGGTGAGAGGCAGATAAGAAAGGTATTATGTTTGGCATGACTGGTTCAGGCTTAAAGTTGGGCCTAAATAGCCAATATATATATAGCCTTTGGGTGTAAGTTTCTGTGTCTGCATCCATATGACAACTAAGCAAGAGAGTAGATTGTGAGATGAGTTCCCTAAGGTTATCATGCTTTTAATTTAGTTAAATTCGATTAAATCCAACAAATTCATTCTGGGCCTCAAGCTATGACATCAGACTAAGGTCTGTGAATACAAACTTGTATAAGGGAAAGCCAGTTACCTCCAGGAAGAGATAAATACGTAACTCTAACATGATGTGGAAGTATCCATGCAAGAAGGAGAAATGGCCCAGAGGATTGGGTGGGACCAGTGGTATTAGGGGGAGTAGTCAAGGAAAGTTAGCTCTGAAGAGCAAATCAGAAATCACCACATGAAAAAAAAAAAATGATGAACACATCAAGCAAAGGACAGGGCAAGAGGTAAAGCTTAGATATGCAAAAGCACCTGGTTTATTCAACTGACTGATCTAAAAATAGTAGCTCAGAACTGCTCTAAGTGTTTTATAAGATAAACCACCCTCTGAGGTATGTTTCTATTGTTATCTCCACTTTACAGAAAAGGAAACTGAGTAATTGCCCAAGGATATAGTCAGTTAGTGACAAGATTTGAACAAGGCAACCTACCTCCCGGAGCCCATTCTTGACTATTATTCTGTAAACCACCCCTTTAGATTAGCTCTTTTCAACCAGAATAGCCATCAGAATCATCTAGAGTTTCTACAACTATACAGTCCTGCCTTTTCAGGACAGTGGAACTATTCTGTGTGGTAGTGTAATGGTGGACACATAACATTTAGGCATTTGTCAAAACCCGTAGAACTGTACAACACTGCCTTAATGTAAACTATGGACTTTGTTGTTAGGTGCCGCCAAGTCGGTTACAACTCGTAGCGACCCTATGTACAACAGAATGAAACACTGCTCGGTCCTGTACCAGCCTCACAATTGCTGTTATGCTTGAGATCATTGTTGCAGTCACTATGTCAACTCATCTCATTGAGGGTCTTCCCTTTTTCACTGACCCTCTACTTTACCAAGCATGACGTCCTTCTCCAGAGACTGATCCCTCCTGACAACATATCCATATTCTTGCTTCTAAGGAGCATTCTGGCTGTACTTCCTCCAAGACAGATTTGTTTGTTCTTTCGGCAGTCCATGGTATATTCCATATTCTTCGCCAACACCACAATTCAAAGGCGTCAATTCTTCTTCGGTCTTCCTTATTCATCCTCCAGCTTTCACAAGCATATCAGGTGATTGAAAACACCATGGCTTGGGTTAGGCACACTTTAGTCTCCACGATGACATCTTTGCTTTTCAACACTTCAGAGAGGTCTTTTGCAGCAGATTTGCACAATGCCATGCATCTTTCGATTTCTTGACTGCTACTTCCATGTGCGTTGATTATGGATATAAGTAAAATGAAATCCTTGACAACTTCAATCTTTTCTCCGTTTAGCATGATGTTGCTTATTGGTCCAGCTGTGATGATTTTTGTCTTCTTTATGTTGAGGTGTAATCCGTACTGAAGGCTGTGGTGTTCGATCTTCATCAATAAGTGCTTCAAGTCCTCTTTCAGCAAGATATGACTTTTGTTAATAATAATCTATCAATACTGGCTCATCAATTGTAACAAATGTACCTTAGGAACCTAAGATGTCAATAATAGGAGAAACAGTGTGCAGGGTAAGGAAGGTACATGAGAAATCTCTGTACTTCCAACACATTTTTTTGTAAGCTCAAAACAACTGTTAAAAATAGTCTATTAGGGACTTCCGGAAAAATGGCACTCTAGGCAGAAGAACCACGCCCTCCCTCCACAGCAAAGATAGGAAAAATTAGCCAGAGAAAACAGCAATCCTGAAACCCTAAAACATCAAATGAAGAGATAAAGAACTCAGCCAAACACCAAATGGAGTGAGAAAACTGACAGAGAACGGAGAGCGAGGAGCGATTCATGCAGAGGTCCCCTATCAGCTAACGCAGTGCAGATCTGCCATCTTGGACTCCTATGGAGACCAGCTAATAGGGGGTACGAGAAAGCAGCTTCACAGAGCTTCCAGTGGCAGACAGAACAACCAGTAATTTGCGATATATGTTTTCCCAGCCCCCACCCTTCTTCACCCCCACTAGGCCTCCCCTGCTTCCCGTGGCCACAGTCTCTTGTCTGGGAAGCACCGGCTTCTTGGATTCCTCCTGCCTGCACTGGGTGGCTCTCTGAGTGCCATTTGTTGGCTGCTGGTGTAGCTTTTTTCCGCTTCTTTTGATTTCTTCCTTACCTCTCACCATCTCCCCCTCCTTTTGCTCAAATACTTGGCTCCGTGCGCCATCTTTGCTTCTTCCTGAGGGGCTGTGGAACTCCGTTCAAGTGTGGAACTGCTTCCCGATCTGGGCTGTCACACTGGTGAGATCCTGGGGTTTTTGTCTGTTTGTTTGTTTTCTCTTCCTTTTCTTGAGTTGGGAGCCTGTTCTGGCTGGGCGGTGCTGTGCGGCTTGGAACCTCCCCCCTCGGCTTGCACAGATATGCAGAGGGATCCCTGAGGGCATTTCTTTATTTGTGGGTTTTTTTTTTCTGTTTTTTGGGGGGATTTTCTTCTTCTTTTTTTAATTTGTTTGTTTTCTTTCCCCTTTTTGTCTTTCTTCATTACTCAGTTTCTCATCTCTCTATACCTTCCTTCTCTTTCTGTTCCCTGAATACCTGGCACCGAATACCTCTACACATTCTAGCCAGGCTGTACTGCAACAACTGAGAACAATTTCCCCAGACCTCATAGCTGCACCGGTGGGATCCCTGGGAGTTTTGTGTTCTTTTTCCTTTTTGATTTTTATTTATTCATTCTTTTCTTTTCTTCTTCTCCTTTTTGTATTTCTCCATTTCAGAGACTCTCATCTCTCCACTCCAACGGCAAGCTCCCCTAGCACTCTTTTTTGTTTGTACGTTTTTGGCTCCTGTTCCTCCCTCCTCTCTCCCATATCCATCTTAGCTCTACACATAACAATCTTCCCCCTACATACTGCCTACCTGCACCATGTGCTTAACATCACACCACCAAGCAGCAAAGGCACGGCCTACTGGAACCTGCCCTGCACTGATTACTGACCTGCCCTGGTGGCTGTAGTAGGTGCCACAAACAACCCATCTCAGTAACACCCTTTCAGCAAGACCTGCCCTGCTGTACCATATCTGAGAGACTGACCCTGCAAATTCGAGAAGGAGTTAAAAAGTATCGTACCCACAGAAGAGCAAACAACAAAAAACACACAACCCGCCTGCTCAGACATAGCCAAATTAAAAAAAAAAAAAGCACGAAACAAACAAAGCTACAGTCAATAAACAAGAAAAATAACTACTGAATGCCCTGAAGACAGCAGACAATATAAAAACACTTAGAAAAACAGGACAGGACAATTCTAGTAGGCATCCAAAATAAAACACAAGATGACTTTCCAGTGGAAGAAAAGGCACTAGAACTACTTGATAGGGAACTCAAATCTCTAATACTAAGAATTATCCAAGAGTTGAAGCAAAAAGCAGACAAAAAGGAGGAAAAAATAGACAAATTCATAGGAAAGGCAGACAAATTCATGGAGAATACAGAAAAAAATTAGAAGAATTCAGGAAAATAAAGCAGGAACAAAATGCCAAAATAAATTCACAACTAGAAATTATACAAAAACAACAATTAGAAATCAGAAGATAAACAACAAGATTTCAGAAATGGATGGTATCATAGAAGGGTTAAGGAGCAGATTTGAAATGGTGGAAGACAGGATCAGTGGAACTGAAGACAAACACTTGGATACAACTCTGTTTGAGGAAAACTCAGAAAAAAGAACAAAGAAAAATGAAGAGACCGTAAGAGTTATGTGCGAAACAAAAGCAAAAATTTTCGAGTGATTGGAGTTCCACAACAGGGGGAGAAAACAGAAAACACACAGAGGATCATTGAAGAACTGCTGACAGAAAACTTCCCCAATATCATGAAAGATGAAAAGCTGACCATCCAAGAAGATCAAAGAACCCCATATAGGAGATATCCCAAAAGAAAATCACCAAGGCATATCATAAACACACTCACCAAAACCAAAGACAAAGAATCCTGAGAGCAGCTCATGAAAAACAAGAAGTCACATACAGAGAAGAAACAATAAGACTAAGCTCAGATTATTCAGCAGAAGCCATGCAGGCAAGAAGGCAATGGAATGACATACATAAAACCTTGAAAAGAAAAAATTGCCAGCCAAGAATAATATATCCTACAAAACTCTCGTTCAAATATGATGGTGAAATTAGGACATTTCCAGATAAACAGAAATTAAGGGAATATGTAAAAACCAAACCAAACTTACAAGAATTATTAA
>NW_004444100.1:790040-798559 GCF_000243295.1 Trichechus manatus latirostris | reverse complement strand
AATAGTCTATTAAAAAAAGAAATAAATAAGTTAACAGGCCCTCCCCTACCCTCAGAGAGTGGCACCACTAGCTAGCCTGTTGATTATATCAGAGTCTTGGGGGTTATTCTTAGCACCTCTTCCTTTTTTCCCTTCCACATTAAATCCATCTCCAAATTCTCTCACTTCTCTTCTGAAAATTTATCTCAAATTCATCCACTTGTTTCCATCTCTACTTCCAGTATCAAATCCAAGCCCCCAAAGCCAAAGGTCTCTCAGCTTTCCTCGTAATCCCCTTCTAATCCATTCTCCAAACTGCAGCTGCAGTGATGGTATCATTCTCTGGCTCAAAGTTCTTCAGTGGAACCACCTTATCCTTGGAATTCAATATAAACTTTTATCATAGTTTCTAAGACTCTGCGTGGCTTAGCCTGCACCTATTCTCCTGATTCATCTCATACAACTCTCCCTCTTGTCTAGCCACATAGGTATCTTTTCACTTCTTCAAATGTAACATGTTTTTTTCTACCTCAAGTCTTCTCACATGCTGCCTGGTCCTTCTGTGGGATCTACTGTTTCTTACCTGGCTCCTCTTCAGGTCTTGAACTTTCCTGACCCACTTTTACAATAGGTCTCGTCTGTGGTTTTGTAGAGCACTCTGTTCTTTTCTTCCAAAGCACAATTTGTTGGTAGGCCTGCAGGCAGTTGCTTCTTGAAATTACTATCTCAAACACAAGTTGGGGAGATCCATGAAGGTAGAGATTGTGCCTGTTGTATTCACCACTGGGTACATTTTGCCTTAGAAGTGAGAATGGCGAGACTTCGGCTCGTTTACTTTGGTCACCTCATCAGGAAAGACTAATTGCTAGAAAAGGACATCATGTTTGGTAAAGTAGAGGGTCAGCAAAAAGGAGAGAAACCCTCAATGAGATGGATTGACACAATAGCCACAACAATAGACTCAAACGTACCAATGATCATGAAGATGATGCTAGACCAGAAGACAGGTGAAGCTTCTGCACTTGAAGGGTGGTATTACTTGCTCCTGAAGCTTTATCCTCCTTATCTCATCATGGGTGAGAAGGTTAGCAAGGACCCCTTCTTCTTTGTCTGGGGCCCTTCCCTTCCAATCCTTACACAGAGCTTATGCTTCAGGGATGGCTTTTCTCCAATTTTCCTCTGTCTGTGACTTTATCATGCAGAAGCACAGGACCCCATGTCCGCCTCTCTGTGGGTTTATTAAGGGTGAATACACAGTCCAGCCTTAAGCTGAAGTCTCTGCCTGCATTGCCAGCTAAAAACTTTATGTCTCTCTGGTTTACTTCAGTTAAGAACTCCCTAAGAGTCCAAGATTTTTTTCATTTGAAGTTTTGATCCTTGAGCTCTTATTTTCATGCTTTTGTTTTTTCTAAGACTCACTTTCTTTGTTCTGACATGTTTCATATTTCATCTCAATGCCTGGGTTTTACTGCCCTTTATCTCAAAATCTGTTTGAATAGCATATCTGAAATATGTATGTTACTGTCGAGGCTTTTACCATGATTAATCTGACTACCTGGAAATAGACTTCCTTCTATTTTCCAAATATACTTATTAACTTCATATTGTTCAAAATGGACTCTGCAGAACAGTATTCTGGAAGGTGTTAGTAGGCTGGTGGGAAAATATAAAGATGAGGAGTTCAATGGTTAAATATATTTGTGACCCAGCTCCTGCTGTACTTGCCTTTTGGAGTGTTGTATTTAGAATTCCTGTGGTCAAGAAAACTTCCCAAATTATGAATCTTATGTAAAATCTCTTCTTAAGAACAAGTTACTAAAAACATGTCTGGGTATTACATTGCACTGGATGCAGACGGGTTATGAACTCCTTAAAATGTGCTTGTCGAGAGGGGCTATCTCTTTAGCGAGTCTCCAGGCAGTGTGATGTTGTAGGGGGTGGGGGTACCATGGCAGATGACTGTACTGGGAAGTCATTGATCTGTCAATGAGGTTATGCTTCAGGGATGACTTTTCTCCAATTTTCCTCTGTGACTTCATCATGTAGAAGCACAGGACCCCATGTCCCTTTAAAATTGACTACTAATCATAGTAATAATAAAATGTATTAATAATTTAAGATTATTTAATAAAATAATAGATTAAAAAGAAAGAAAGAAAACTGCTTAGCTTTGTGTATCTCCTTCCAGAGGGAGGCAGGACAGCCCTCACTACATGGTGTTTCTTTCCCTGGCAACCCCAACCTCCACTGACACATTGGGAGCAAGTGAGGGTGTTCCCTATAAATTCCAAATCCTGAACCCTGGCTCTCAGATGGAAATTGACAGAAATAGTTGTCTAAGTGCTAAAAATGGGTGCTACTCAACATGACAAGTCAAGGTCATGGATGCTCCATAGACACATCCAAACTCCCGGAGGGACCGAACAACTGGGCTGAGGGCTGGGGACCATGATCTCAGGGAACATCTAGCTCAATTGGCATAACATACTTTATGAAGAAAATATTCTACATTATACTTTGGTGAGTAACATCTGGGGTCTTAAATGCTTGTGAATGGCCATCCAAGATGCTCCACTGGCCCCACCCCATCTGGAGAGAGGGAGAATGAAGAAAACCAAAGATACAAGGGAAACACTCGTCCAAAGGGCTAATGGACCACAACTAACACAGCCTCCACCAGACTGAGTCTAGCACAGCTAGACGGTGTCTGGCTACCACCACTGACTGCTCTGACAGAGATCACAGTAGAGGGTCTTGGACAGAACTAGAGAAAAATGTAGAACAAAATTCTAACTCACACACACACAAAAAGACCAGACTTACGGGCCTGACAGAGACTGGAGAAACCCTGAGAGTATCGCCCCCATGCACCCTCTTAACTCAGTACTGAAATCACTTTTGTGGTTTACCCAACAGCCAAAGATTAGACAGGCCTGTAAAACAAAATGAGACTAAATGGGCACACCAGCCCAGGAGCAAGGATGAGAAGGCAGAAGGGGACAGGAAATCTGGTAATGGGGAACCTAAGATAGAGAAGTGGAGAGTGTTGACATGTCATGGGGTTGGCAACCAGTGTCACAAAACAATATGTGTATTAATTGTTTAATGAGAAACTAATTTGCTCTGTAAAACTTCATCTAAAGTAGAGTTGAAAGACCAATAAATAAAAATGCATGCTACTAACTAATCCCATAAAATAGGACAACCAGTTCATGTTCAGTTGTTCACAGGCATACAAATAAATCCCAGGCAAAATAGTCAGTGTCTGTGAAGCTGAGATATCTTGGAACAGTGTTTGGCTGTTTCAGTTCTATCACCATTTTCTCCCTCGATAAGTCATTCTATTTTGTTTTCACTTGTCTACCACACCCCATTTAACCTCCCTCTTTCACCACTTCATATTTTTTCTTTATCCCTAAGGGAACACTAATCAAAATCAAAATGAGTTATACCACAGAAAGAGCAAAGCTTTAATTGTTTTACATATAACACACTGTTTTCCTTCTGTACTTGATGGTAAAAACCTACTTACCCTACGTTATGTGTCATTAGTTGTCTTTCCTTCATTAGACTCCCACAGCCTGGAACTATGTTGTGCGCGTGAAGTGATGGTAATAGATATTGTTAGTGGTGTATAAACACATGCTTATTGAATTTAATTGCATTTGTAGTGGTTAACTGAAAGGTTGGTAGTTTGAGTCCACCCAGAGGCACCTTGGAAGAAAGGCCTGGTGATCTACTTTGAAAAATTGCCATTAAAAACCCTATGGAACATAGTTCTACTCTACTCTAACACACCTAGGATCACCGTGAGTCAGGGTCTATGGCAATTGGTTTGGTTTAGGTAGTAGTTAAACCAACTGGTGAGTCCAGACTCTTACCTTCTCAAGCCACTGGCCCAGGTTAGGTCATGGCTTTGACATGATTTTTCTTGAAACACTTTCTAGAGGAGGCTGCTGATTGCACGTACTCCTCCCATTGCTGCTCTCAACTCCAATTTAGGGAGCAGAAGTAGAGGAACCATTCCTATGGTTTAGCGTCACTCTCCCAATAGCAACTTCTCTGTTGAGGCTGACACATCTGCATATACTCAGTTCCACTCCCCATCCACTTGCTGTCATGTATCAAACTCAAGGCAACTCCCCTGAATGCAGAGGACCTGAATGTCTGGCTCTTGTCTTGCCTTCTATTCCAGCTCTGTCCATCATCATTTGCAGCTTCAGTATCCATAAGGATAAGTCTCCCAGCCTAGTGATTCGTGGAGTCCCCATCTCTACATCACAGCAACCCAATCCTATGATTAGACTCTGCATCTTGAAACCACCTGGAACTCTTTTGCCTCAGAAACTTAAAGTCCGTCTCGCTCATTGTAGATTTCTTGTACTTATCTTTCGCTTAAAAATGTAAATACTCCCAAGAAGTTTAACATTTCAAGCTGTTAACAGAGAATTACTATTGATCTTTCACTGTCCCTGGTTCCAACCTCCTCTAGGATGGGTGAGGGTAGCCCATCAAAGACTTATAATGGAGACATCAGAACTAAAATCCTCCACAGCAATGGAGACTGTTGTTGATTGTAAGGCTAGAAAGACCAGAGTCACCGCCTTTCACTAGCTTCATCTTCCTCTGTCTCACTTTCCTGCCTAGGCTAGGACATGGAGTGCCAGAGGTGGCTACTGCTTAGGCCACTGTAAATAGCAGATACCAGAAAGGAAAGAAGACTCCTGAGGCTTTCAGGTGGAAAAGAGATTCTTTGGGGAGCCAGTTTTGGGACAGCTCTAGGGTTGGGGTTAGTGCCAAGGCTGGGCAAGCAATCTTGACAGTAGGAGGCTAAGAGTTCAGCACAGAGAAGACGCAACAGGGAGCTTCTTGCTTGTTACTAGATCTTGGTCTTAGCTAACTGAAAGGTTGATGGTTCAAGTCCACCCAGAGTCACCTCAGAAGAAAGGCCTGGTGATCTACTTCTGAAAATTTACTCTCATATACATGGGGTTGCCATGAGTTGGAATTAACTTAACGGCAATTGCTTGGTTGGTTAGAGGCAAGCTTGGTTTCCTTTTGAGTCATTCTATACAGTCCACTAGGATAGGACAAGAGGCAGGAATCCAAGATTCCTTGCCTTGAAATCAAGAGTATGCTGATCCTGTAAGACTCCCAAGGCAACTGAGTATGGTGGTTACAGGTGTGGACTCTGGAGCCAGACAGTCCTGTGTGACTTTGGTCAAAGACTTTGTCTCTCATCTTGCTTCAGTTTCCTCCTTTGTCAAATGGGAATGAAAATAGTAACCAGACGGGAAGAGTTAAAACATATCAAGTACTGTACCCCCTCTGTTCTCTACATTTAAAAAATTCTCTTATGGTGGCAATGTACCCAGCTCAGGCAGGTGATAAATACTTGTTGAATGAATGAAGTAATGTTATTTGATTGAAAGGACTCATACAGACACAGCAAAGTGCATTTTTTTTTTTTAACAGGCATTGGCACAGACTATCAAACATTTCAAAAATGTCAATTTCTCTCATAGCTTTAAGGGTCATACAAACTGTTTTGTACCCCTGGTGGAGGTAATTGCCTGTGAAACATGACCAAAGTTAAAGTTTCAATAAGTCCCTTGTCAAGCACTCCCTCAGGCCACTAGTGGTCATTGCTACAGGTTTCATCAAAGATGGGTCTGGGAAGGCAGAGTTCCCTCAGAGACAAGTAGAGGGCAGTGAATATTAACCCTCTCATTTACATTAAAAATTGAGCAAAATCAAGGCTTGAAGCTATTGCCAGTCCACTACAAATAATAAATATATAAAGGATGATATTTGCATCTTGAATTAGCTCGTATGTCATGTCAAGATCCATTTCATTGTCCTTTAAATTCACTCCATTTGAAATATGGTGTCTGTATTATTTTCAGGTTATTTGAGAGGATTAGCAGTGTGTACATGAAAGCAAGAAATAACACCAGTAGCTTCTGAGAGAGACCACAGAAGAAAGATGGTATTTATAGTGGTTTTAAAAAAAACTGCTTAAATTCTTGGTAATCAATTGTCAAATAATTGAGCCACAACCCAGAGTTCAATTAAACTAGGTCAAATTTAAGTTTGTGTTATTTGGCTTTTGTAAAGTGGGCTGGTGTGGTGAAGAACCACCCCAGAGGTACTGCTAAACCCAGCACTCATTAAGACTGTTATTTATTCTAAATGTGCCTCTAGTCATGAGAAGTTTCTGTTGTTACTGTACTTGAGGAAGCAAATAAATCAACCCAGTATATATAACCCAGAAACTTAAAGGTCCAAGGACTATGCTCAAGTTGATTGAGCAACTTACTTAACCTTTCTTTGCCCCAGTTTCCTCATCTAAAAACGTGAGCATGATAATAAGACTTACTTCATAGGGATGTTGTGTGTATTAAAAAAGATAATATATGCAACACTTGACAGAGAACTAGGCACATAGTAAGGACTTAAATAAACAGTGGCTCTTATTTGAGTCTAGCATCCCTAGCTGGTGCAAACAGTTGATGTGCTCGGCTGCTAACTGAGAGGTAGGAGGTTTGAGTTTACCTCAGAAAAAAGGCCTAGTGATCTACATAAGAAAAATTAGTGATTGAAAACTCTGAGGCACATGGAACACAGTGCTACTCTGACACCATGGAGTCACCATATGTCAGAATTGACTTGACGATAACTGATATTATTTGAGTCTGAGAAAGTTGTTACCATTCCCCTTGCACAGGAGAAAAAAGAAGCTGAAATGCTCAAGTGGTTTCCTAAGGGTAATAAATGAAATGATTCCATGAGACCTGGCATATGGAAAGTGGCAATAATGGGCTTTCTCTCCCGTTTCTCTAAGAAGTGGTCAAAAGAAGGCAAGAACGGAGAGTGAGGAGAGATTCATGCAGAGGTCCCCTACCAGCTAACGCAGCGCGGATCCGCCATCTTGGACTCCTATCCGAGACCAGCAAACAGGGGATACGAGAAAGCAGCCTCACGGAGTGTCCAATGGGAGACAAAACAACCGGTAATTTGCGATATATGCTTTCTCACACCCCACCCCTCTTCACCCCGATTCAGCCTCCTCTGCTTCCCGTCGCCACTATCTCTTGACGAGGAAATACTGGCTGCTTGGATTCCACACACCCGAAAGGGCGGCTCTCTGAGTGGCATTTGTTAGCTGCTGGTGTTGCTTTTTTCCGCTTCTTTGATTTCTTCCTTGCCTCTTGCCACCTCCCCCTCCTTTCGCTTGAGTACCTCGCTCCATGCGCCATCTTTGCTTCTTCCTGAGGGGCTGCAGAGCGCCAGTAATTTGTAATATACGCTTTCCCACTCTCTACTCTTCTTCACCCCCACTCGACCCCCTCTGCTTCCCGTGGACACAGTCTCTTGTCCATAAACACCAGCCCGCACTAGCTGGCTCTCTGAGTGCCATTTGTTGGCTGTAGTGTTGCTGGTTTTTTTTTTTTCTGCTTCTTTTGATTTCTTACTTGCCTCTCGCCACCTCCTCTCCTTTTGCTTAAGTACCTGGCTCCATGCGCCATCTTTGCTTCTTCCTGAGGGGCTGCGGAGCTCCATTCGAGTGTGGAGCTGCTTCCCAGTCTGGGCTACCTTGCTGGTGGGATCCTGAGGCTTTTGATTGTTTGTTTGTTTTGAATTGTTTGTTTGTTTTCTTTTCCTTTTCTTGAGTTGGGAGCCCTTTCTGGCCAGGCAGAGCTGTGTGGCAAGGGGACGCCCTTTTGAATTACACAGACGTGCAGAGGGATCCTTGAGAGCATTTCTTTTTTCATTTTTTTTTTCTTTTTTTTGGGGCCTTTCTGGTTCTTTTTTTTTTTAATTTGGTTTGTTTTCTTTTCCCTCTTTTTCCCTGTTTGTCTTTCTTCATTGCTCAGTTTCTCGTCTCTCTATATCTTCCTTCTCTTTATGTTCCCTGAATACTTGGCGTTGTATACCTCTATGCCTTCTAGCCAGGCTGTACTGCAACACCTGAGAGTGACTTCCCCAGATGTCATAGCTGCACTGGTGGGATCCCTGGGAACTTTGTGGTTCTTTAACCTTTCTGATTCTTATTTATTCATTCTTTTCTTTTCTTCCTCCTCCCCTTTCTGTTTTTATCCATTTCATAGTCTCTCATCTCTCCACTCCAACGGCAAGCTCCCCTGCATTCTTTTTTGTTTGTTTGTATGTTTTTGGCTCCTGTTCCTCTCTCCTCTCTCCCATATCCATCTTAGCTCCACTCATAACAATCTCCCTGCTGTATCCTGCCTACCTGCACCGTGCGCTTGACATCACACCACCAAGCACCACAGGCATGGCCTAATGGAACCTGCCCTGCACTGATTAGCAACCCGTTCTGGTGGCTGTAGTAAGTGCCACAAACAACCCATCCCAGTAAATCCTCTTCAGCTAGACCTGCCCTGCCATACCATATCTGAGTGACTGACCCTGCCAGTTGGAGAAGGAGGTGAAAAGTACTGTGCCCACAGATGAGCAAACAACAATGAACACACAGTCTGCCTGCTCAGACATAGTCAAAATTTTTTTTTAAAAACGGA
>NW_004444100.1:778308-783877 GCF_000243295.1 Trichechus manatus latirostris | reverse complement strand
AAAAAAAAAGGTTGAGAAGTTAGAGGGTTGATATGTTGTGGGGTTGTTAATCAATGTCATAAAACAATATGTGTACTACTGTTTGATGAGAAACTATTTGTTCTGTAAGCCTTCACCTGAAGTATAATTAAAAAAAGAAGAAGAAGACAAGAATTCAGGAAACCTGCTGAGATGAGAACATTGACTACCATACTGCGGATCAAGCAGATAGGGAGGGGAGAGTGCCGATCATTTCATCAGGTCAGCAATAGTTCATCAAACTAGAACAAGTCCTAAGACGTAAATTTGCATGGAATAAGGGAAGTCAGAGAGAGAGAGACATGTTCTGAGATGCTGTTTGAGGAGAACAGCGCAAAAGGTGTGTAATAGCTGGGAGGATGCGAAGTGTGGAGGATGTGTGGAGTCTGAAATCAGGAAACTTGGAAAATGGAGAAATTGAGAAAGTAAGGAGTGCAGTGACGTATTGTGCTCTTCGTTATTTTGACTAGGAATGTTGTCATGGATTTAATTGTACTCTCAAAAAGATGTAAAATCTTAACCCCTGTGCCTGTGAATATGACTTCATTTGGAAACAGGGTGCTTCTTTTGTTATGTTAATGAGGTCATATCAGAAATGAATGGGTCCTAAACCTAATCCCTTCTGAGGGGTATCTTATAAAGGGGGAGTACAGATGCACAAACGCACATGGGGGAAGGTGCCATGTGACAATGGAGACAGATGCATCTATAAGCCCAGGAGCTCCAGATTGCCAGAAGCTACTAGAAGCTGAAACAGACAAAGAAGGACCTTCTCCTAGAGCTGAAGCCCTGAAGTCAGACGTCTAGCCTCTTGAACAGTGAGATAATAGATTTCTGTTCTTTAAAGCCACCCACTTTGTGGTATTTTGTTATAGTAGTCCTAAGAAACTAAGACAAATGTATTTCTCAAATTGGAGTGTGAAGAACAGGGGACCATGGATATATTCTTGTGGCTTAGTGAAAATTATTATTCTTTAAAAGAAACCTGGATTGTCATAGGGCAATATGTGTACTGTTTAATGAGAAACTATTTTGTTCTGTAAACCTTCATCTAAAGTGGGAATAACAGCACAACTGGAAGAACGTAATTGATGTCACTGAATTGTGTATGTAGAAATTTTTGAAATGGTGTACCTTTGGTTATGTATATTTTCACACACACACAAAAAAAGTTCAAGAAGGGAGAGTGTTGACAGGTTATGGTGTTGTTAACCAATGTCAAAACAATATGTGTACTGACTGTTTAATGAGAAACTATTCGTTCTGTAAACCTTCACCTAAAGTACAATAAAAAAAAAAAAAAAAAGAAACCCACACATTACTCAGCTTTGAGAAATGCTAAACAAGGGCCATCTCTGCTTCTGATAGGTGACTGCATTGAATAGACATCGACCTTGCATTAAGCCAGACTTCAAAACCACTCTTTAAATGAATCCTTTCAATTATGCAGAATTCAGCTCATCAGTGATGGTAACGCTTGTGTCAAGTGATAAGCATTGTACAACTCAGGGTTAATTCAGGAAGTGTTCAAAGAGTTCCTTAGGTATAGTGGCAAAAAGTTAAATCTAAAAATATCTCAGTCACTCTGAACTGAAATATGTGATAATCAGATTATTGTATATCTCTTCTCGAGAGCTATGCTGTCAACATTTTCAATTTCTTAGTGTTATAAGGTTGCTTTCATTTTATGTTTAATTAGGGTAATTTTTCTTTCTGTGAGCTTCAAATATTTGAATACTGAGGTACCTAATTCTTAGTTCAGACCACAGAACATACTGTTTCCACAGTGTATCTCTATCTCGGATTAAATTGTGTTCCCCAATAATGTGTGTCAAATTGGCTAGTCCATGATTCCCAGTATTGTGTGACTGTCAACGATTTTGTCTTCTGATATGATTTTCCTATGTGTTGTAAATTCTGCCTCTATGATGTTAGTAAGGCGGGATTGGTGGCAGTTGTGTTGATGAGGCAGGACTCCGTCTACAGGCTTAGGTTGTGTCTTGGGTCGATTCTCTTTTGAGATAATAGAAGAAAGAAGTGAGCAGAGTGACAGGGAACCTCATAACACCAAGAAAGCAGCGCCAGGAGCAGAGCTTGTCCTTTGGACCCAGGGTTCCTGCACAGAGACACTCCTAGACCAAGGGAAGATTGATGACAAGGACCTTCCCCCAGAGCCAACAGAGAGAGAAAGCCTTCCCCTGGAGCTGGCCCCCTGAATTTGTACTTCTAGCCTACTAGACTGTGAGAGAATAAATTTCTCTTTGTTAAAGCCAATATCCATCTGTGGTATTTCTGTTATAGCAGCACTAGATAACAATCTCTCTACACTGCATACAAATTATGATAAAGCCCTCATGTATAGGGAGCCACCGAGTAGAAGGAGACTGAATTTCTGAACGACCATAGGGAGGACAGCAGCCAGCTATTTGAACACTTGCCAAGGAACTTTAACATGAGTAAGAAATTAACTTCTATAGTGTTCAATTACTGTGCTTAGATTCTACCTTCTAAAATCTTCCCACTCCACGAATTCATTTGGAACAAAATATGTACTCTGATACCAATATACCAGAGTTCTTAGCTCAAATAACGAAATACCTTGCTTCCCTAGAGACAAAGTCATTTTCACATTCAGGGACTGTATTCTAAATCTCTTCTCAAACCAACAGAATAAAATATATGTGACTAAGTGCCAGTTATTATCCTAATAACTTTAAACATATTGTCTAATTTCAGTCTAATAAGAATCATATGATGTAGGATGTTTCTAATTCTCATTTAAAAGACGAAAACACTGAGGAGACTGCATCAAAGAGAAGAAATAATTTGCCTAAGATCAGACAGCTGTCAAGTGTCCATGTTTAGGGCCTAGTTTGATTCAAAAGCCCATATCTTCAAATGTGGATTTTTAATCATTTTCCCAGTTAATCTCAAACTTGGCTGTGCATCAATATCACATGGTGTGCTTATGGGACAGACTGCTAGCTTTTCACCAAAATCCACTTCCTCTTATTACTGGCACAACAGCTAGACTGTATTTCCTTCCCTCACTGGCAGCTAGGTGTGTGCATGTGACTGAGTTCTTCTACTTTTGGCCTGGCCCATTACAACCTCCCACATGTGCTCCTCCCTGTCATTTCTGTTTCTATCAGCTGGATGCAAATGACAATGACCCTAGGGTATGGGGGAGCCACGAGATGGAAAGAGTCTGGGTTACTGAAGGACTTCATGGAGACAGCCTCCTTCCCAACCTCACCCTGAGTATTTTGTGAGCAATACTTCTACCCTGTCCTATAGGGTAGCTATGAGTCAGAACCGACTTGATTGAGCCTAACAACAACAATAACAACCATACTGTAACTAACACAGATCTTTAAAAAAAAAATGGTTTTCTTAACAGTGATGGAAAATTTGGCAACGGATACTGGTGATGGTTGTACAACATGATTAATGTAATTGTTGTCATTGAATTGTATGTGTAAAAAATGCTGAATTAGCAAATGTTGTGTTTTTTTTTAATATATATATATATGTAAATACATATGTATATTTACAACAATAAAAAGAAGAAAGAAAGAAAAAAATACACTTTCCTGGTCTCTACTCCAGACTTCCTGGGTCAGAATCTCTGGGGAATGAGGCCTGTTGTTAGGTGTCCTCGAGTTGGTTCCAACTCATAGTGACCTTATGTACAACAGAAGGAAACACTGCCCAGTCCTGCACCATCCTCACAATCATTGTTATGCTGGAGCCCAATCTTGCAGCCACTGTGTCAATCCATCTTGTTGAGGGTCTTCCTAATTTTTGCTGACCGTCTGCTTTACCAAGCATGGTATCCTTCTCCAGGGATTGGTCCCTTCTGATAACATGTCCAGAGTATGTGAGATGAAGTCTCGCCATCTTCGATTCTAAGGAACATTCTGGCTGTACTTTTTCCAAGAAAGATTTGTTCATTCTTTTGGAAGTCCATTGTATAGTCAATATTCTTCACTAACACCATAATTCAAAGGCATTATTTCTTTGGTCTTCCTTATTAATTGCCCAGCTTTTGCATGCATGAGGCATTTGAAAATACCATGGCTTGGGTCAGGGGCACCTTAGTCCTCAAAGTGGCATCTTCACTTTTTACACTTTAAAGAGGTCTTTTGCAGCAGATTTGCCCAATGCAATACATTATTTGATTTCTTGACTGCTGCTTCCGTGGGTGTTGATTGTGGATCCAAGCAAAATGCAGTCCTTGACAATTTCAATCTTTTCTCCATTTATCATGATGTTGCTTACTGGTCCAGTTGTGAGGATTTTTTTTTCTTTATGTATTATCCATAATTTTAAAAAAGTTCTCCCATATGGCAATACTGCATTCTACAATAAAGTTTTCCTTTTAGCCAGACAAATCCTTCTAGTTGGATATCTTAGGGAAAGATGTTTCCTTTTTCAGTCTTTCCTGAATTAAAAAAAAAAAAAAAAGTTATAATCTCACAATTCTCATTGATTCAGGAAAAAAGCTTCACTTGTTTTTTGATATTTTCTTGGAAATTCAATTCATTTGACATAGGTAATTTAAGATGTATCTTCTCACTATAAAGATTCCAGGTCATCTATTTCTCTATTTCCTTTCTCTCTCTTTCTCTGTAACTCTATTGTCTGTTTCTATATCATCTCTATATTTATTGTTTGTCTGTTTGTCCCTTTATCTTTCTATCTATCAAAGCTAAATAGCTTTCCCCAAAGTATTTCCCTTCAACTTTATATCATAATTATAGAATTTTTGCTTTGTGCAATCCCTCGAAAACAGCATACAGCCATTATGACACAAGTTTTCAGAAACTGTTCATGCATTTTAGTGATTACTCTGGAATTGTAACCAATTTCCAAATCTTGAGGGCAGGGTATTAAGAGATTTTTACATATGGTAAAGGCTCCACAGTTATTCCTTTTTTTTTGTTTTTAAATTGTACTTCAGTTGAAGGCTTACAGAACAAATAGTTTCTCATGAAACAGTAGTACACATATTGTTTTATGACGTTGGTTAACAACCCCACAACATGTCAACCCTCTCCCTTCTCGACGTTTTTTTTTTTTGGTGAAAATATACATAGCCAAAGACACACCATTTCAAAAATTTTTACATGCACAGTTCAGTGACATCGACTGCACTCTTCCAGCTGTGCTGCTATTCTCACTTTAGATGAAGGCTTACAGAACAAAATAGTTTCTCATTTAATAGTTACTACAAATGTTGCCCTATGACAATGGTTAACAACCTCACAACAGATCTACGCTATCCTTACTCAACCTTGGGTTCCCTATCACCAGCTTCCCTGTCCCCTTCTGCCTTCTGGCCCTTGTCCCTGGACTGCTGTACATCATTAGTACCATTTGGTTTTATGGGGCTGTCCACTCCCAGGCTGAACGGTGAAGCTCGGAGATGACTTCACCTCTTAGCTAGAAGGGTATCTGGGGGCCATACTCTCGAGGTTTCTCCAGTCTCCTTTAGGCCAGTAAATCTGGTCTTTTTTTGTGAGTTAGAATTTTGTTCTACATCCTTCTC
>NW_004444100.1:752572-771962 GCF_000243295.1 Trichechus manatus latirostris | reverse complement strand
AATGTTTTGATATTGTCTGCTTTCTTCGGGGAATTCAGTAGTTATTTTTCTCATTTATTGATTGTAGATTTGTTTGTTTCATCCCTTTTTTGTAGATTTGGGTATGTCTAAGCAGGCGGGCTGTGTGTTCTTTGTTGTTTGCTTGTCTGTGGGCAGAATACTTTTCACCTCCTTCTCCAATTGGCTGGGTCAGTGAGTCAGATATGGTATGGCAGGGCAGGTCTAGCTGAAGAGGAGTTACTGGGATGGGTTGTTTGTGGCACTTACTACAACCACCAGGGCAGTTCGGTAATCAGCGCGGGGCAGGTTCCAGTAGGCCGTGCCTGTGCTGCTTGGTTGTGTGATGTTAAGCACATGGTGCAGGTAGGCAGGATGTAGTAGGGAGATTGTTATGTGTGGAGCTAAGATGGATATGATAGAGAGGATAGAGGAACATGAGCCAAAAACATACAAACAAACAAAAAAGAATGCTAGGGGATCTTGCCATTAGAGTGGAGAGATGAGAGACTATGAAATGGAGAAAAACAGAAAGGGGAAGAGGAAGAAAAAAAAGAAAAGTAACGAATGAATAAATAAAAATCAGAAAGGTTAAAGAACAGCAAAGATCCCAGGGTTCCCACTGGTGCCACTATGAGGTCTGGGGAAATTGTTCTCAGGTGTTGCAGTACAGCCTGGCTAGAAGGCATAGAGGTATTCAGCTCCAGGTATTCAGGGAACAGAAAGAGAAGGAAGATATAGAGAGACAAGAAACTGAGTAATGAAGAAAGGGAAAAAGAGGGAAAAGAAAACAAAACAAATTTTAAAAAAAGGAACAAGAAAAGCCCCCCAAAAAAAACAGAAAAAAAAGAAAAAAGAAAGAAAAAACCAGCAAAAAATGAATGCCCCCCGGGGTCACTGGGCACGTCTGTGCAAGCCGAGGGGGTAGTTTCCAAGCCACACAGCACCTCCTGGCCAGAATGGGCTCCCAACTCAAGAAAAGGAAAAGAAAATAAACAAACAATTCAAAACAAACAAATGAACAAAAGCCCAAGGATTCACCAGCATGGCAGCCCAGACCTGGGAGTAGCTCCACACTTGAACGGAGCTCCACAGCCCCTCAGGATGAAGCAAAGATGGTGCACGGAGCCAGGTATTTGAGCGAAAGGAGGGGGAGGTGGTGAGAGGTAAGGAAGAAATTAAGAGAAGCAGAAAGAAAGCAACACCAGCAGCCAACACATGGCCCTCAGAGAGCCAGCTAGTGCAGGCTGGTGGAATCCAAGCAGCCGGTGCTTCCCGGACAAGAGACTGTCCACAGGAAGCAGAGGAGGCTGAGTGTGGGTGAAGAAGGGTAGGGGGTGGAAAAGCATATATCACAAATTACCGGAGGTCTGAAGCCCCTCAGGAAGAAGCAAACATGGCACACAGAGCCAGGTATTTGAGTGAAAGGAGGGGGAGGTTGTGAGAGGTAAGGAAGAAATCAAAGAAGCGGAAAAAAGCAACACCAGCAGCCAACAAACGGCACTCAGAGAGCCGGCCCATTCGGGTGGGTGGAATCCCAGCAGCCAGTGCTTCCCGGACAAGGGATTGTGGCCACAGGAAGCAGAGGAGGCAGAGTTGGGGTGAAGAAGTGTGGGGGTGGGAAAGTGTATATCGCAAATTACTGGTTGTTTTTTCTCCCGCTGGAAGCTCCGTGAAGCTGCTTTCTCGTACCCCCTGTTTGCTGGTCTCCGATAGGAGTCCAAGATGACAGATCCGCACTGCGTTAGCTGATAAGGGACCTCTGCGTGAATCTCTCCTTGCTCTCCGTTCTCTGTCAGTTTTCTCACTCCATTTGGTGCTTGGCTGAGTTCTTTATCTCTTCATTTGATGTTTTAGGGTTTCAGGATTGTTGTTTTCTCCGTTTGGCTTAGTTTTTCAGATCTTTGCTGTGGAGGGACGGTGTGCTGCTTCTGCCTAGAGTGCCATTTTGCCATAAGTCTCCACAGTTATTCTTGCAGTTTAAAATTGAGGCCATATTTTCTTACATTATTTTTATCCATTAATTTTTTTCTGACTAAAATTGATCATTGAAACTCAACTCAGTAATAAGTTTGATCTCTTTTTCAAATGCCTTGTGTGTTTAGATAAGATGATACTCATTTGAAGAAAGCCTCTGATATATCTAGATTTGTTTATAATTTGTAGAGCTGCATCATGTACGGGTAGCTACCAGAAAAACAAACAAACCTGTCTTGGAGGAACTAAGCCAGAATGCTCCTCAGAAGCGAGTATGGCGAGACTTTGTCTTGCTTGCTTTGGACACATTATCAGGGAGATCAAACCCTGGAGAAGAATATAATGCTTGGTAAAGTAGAGGGTCAGTGAAAAAGAGGAAGACCCTCAATGAGATGGATTGACATAGTGACTGCAACAATGGGCTCAAATATACGTACTATTGTGAGGATGGCACAGGACCAACCAAGGTTTCATTGTTCTATGCATAGGGTCGCTATAAGTCAGAGCCGACATGATGACACCTAACAACAACAATGATTTAGAGAGTATTTACTATGTTCCAGGTGCCCTTCTAAGACTTTGCACAAATTAAGTCATTTAATCTTCAAAATAATCTCATGAGTTAAGCCCTATGCCTATCCTCACTTGATAATGAGGAAATTAAGGCATGGAAACATGAAGGAACATGTCCAAGGTCACACAGCAAGTAGGTGGTGGTACTGGGACATGAACCCAGATAGCCTGGCTTTAGGCTCTGGATCCCTAAGCACCCAGTGTGCCTGCATACATGTCTAATTTTATCTGGAATAGTCTTACACCTCACCCAGCCCCACACTAGGTTGCTGGTAAATTCCTTCTTTCTTCAAGTCCTGACTCACATGTTACTGGTTCTGTGAATCTTCCCCCAATTCCCAAGCTAACAGATAGAAGCTGCAGAAAAGGGATTTGAGTTTTAGTTTCAGCTGGAGGGAAGGAATGGGGATAATGCTGATCTAAACCCCTTCAAAAAGCCTTGTATCATTCTGGATTCAAGTATGTTGTAGGAAAAATACTTTGAAAGAAAATAAAATGGATTTAGTACATTAGAGTTAAACTAAAATGTCTATGTGAGCTCTTAACCTGTTTTGTCACTGAAAAGGTTAAGCAGTAAAACCACCTCATATGCATTCTCTAATGTCTGAGATTCAGTTCTCTATTCTGATTCTCCTTAAAAGGAATCAGAGCTCTTTGAAGACTTGATGATTCCATGAAACATTTTACTCTAGCCAGAATGCAAAAATCCTTTAAAAAAATGTCTGAAATAATGCTGAAAGAACAAAAGAACCAGCTTTGAAGTATTTCCACTGTCTAACTTGGAATGATTTTAGCATAAAAAAATGATTATCGATAAGCAAGTTGAGTTCAAGAGAAGGCATATATCCATAATGACATTCAAAATGAGAAAAGATAGAAGTTTACAAAAAAGACATTGCAATACAAAAGAAGGTGGAACATCAGTGGATATGCTTTACTTTTATTACTTATAAAAGAAAGGTAGTATTGACATATATGAATTTTCTGCTTCTATTGAGTATATTTATCTTTTTATAAAGCATAGATATATACTTTTCTTCACTACTGTATGTAGAGAAGATAGACAAAAAATTGTGAGTAATCTTAGTAGCTCTAAAAAAGTAAGAAGTATAACAAGAATAAGAAAGATTGTGCCCAGAAGTGTAGAAATAGATGTGTAGAAACACTGTGGTGAAAGAAGACAGAGTGACCAAATTTCTCAAGAATAGACTCAAACTCTCATCTCCTAGGATACAAAACCTCTTGGATGACTGTATCAATTATCAAGAGATGCTAGCAAGGCATCATAAGTTCCAATAATACTAACAAATCATCCCAAAATTATCTATAATAATGAAAGGACAACAGATTATATATTATTGGGCAAGTGAATCTTAACAATATGTCATTTCAGGAAAACATGCCCACTGAAGTGATAAGTGCATCTTGACTCTAAAAAGGAGAGAGACGGTCACCAGCTTAAGTCTGAATCAGCTGGAAATTTCAACTAGGCCCCAGGTCCTGACCAAGAATTAATTGATCAGTATTTCGGAATCTGCAACCTTAGTTGATCTAAGACAGTATTTCTTTTCTTCAGGGTTTAAACGTTACTTTAACCCTGGGAAGGTATAAACAAATATAACTATTATTGTTTTAACATGCTTAGTAAGACAATAACATTAAATGTTTTAATCTTTGTGGTAATTTGTTTTCCACTTTTTTGTTACTCCAATTATCTGCTTCTAACGTGCAATATCATTAATTTATTTTATTGTGTATATTGCTTATTGGCTGTCTCTTCCTACCTTTTTCCATCCTTGTCATGTAAGTCAGCTCTATGAGGACAGCGGTCATGGTCTGTTTTGATCACTGTTTACCCAAGCACCCACACCAATACCTGGCACATAGTAGGTGCTCACAAAATATTTATTGAATGACCGAACAAATAATTGTTTTCTGTCTTTAAAGTTCTTGAATTTCTCTTTTGAAAGTCAACATTTTAGGCTTGTGACTGTATTGAAATTTTAATTAAAATTTGACTAATTGGTTTTTTAATCAATAGTAAACGTTTAAGAGAATTGGACTTAAATTACATTTGTAAGTTCTAATTTATTAGTATAGACATTGTGTTTACCTGACTCATAGTAACCCTATAGGACAGAGTAGAATTGCCCCATAGAGTTTCCAAGGAGTGGCTGGTGGATTCGAACTGCCACCCTTCTGGTTAGCAGCCAAGCTCTTTAACCACTGTGCCACCAGGGCTCCATACATTGTGTTTAAATGTTTAGGAAAAAAAAAAAAGAAGACGTATGTTTAATAAATTGAGAATTAGACAAAGTATGAGCCATAGTGTGTATTCTTTCCATACAGAGGGTTGGGCTACTTGGACAGGAAGGATTCCAGCACTGAGAGGGTAAAAACCCTCTCTCTTCTCCAGGGGAAGTGGTTTCCTCTATCGAGGAGTTAAAATGGAGCAGGGCAACCAGTACTGCATATGGGAGACACGTACTTTCCGGAACTACGGAAGTCAGCTTATGCTTTCCTAGATCCTAGATCAACCTCTTGCTGTTTGAGCCTAACTCAAATTGGATAACATTTCCAGAGAGAGAAGGGTACGAGCAGAGAATGGTTTCCTCTTGCTCTTTCTCTGTATGTGTGTGTGCGCACATGTTTTTAACATGCTGTCTCACAGCTGGTGCAGTAGTTAAGAGCTATGGCTGCTAACCCAATGTCAGCAGTTCGAATCCACCAGCCACTCCCTGGAAACCCTATGCGGCAGTTCTATTCTGTCCTATAGGGTCGCTATGAGTTGGAATCAACTTGACAGCAATAGGTTTGGTTTTTTTTTTTTTTTGCTTGTTATTTTTTGGTCTCATGGCTAAGGCAGCAGAGGTGTATCTCAGTATAGAATTTCTGAGGGCGCCAAACACTCTATGAAGTAGATGCCTCTGGAGAAATTGCATTTCCTGTAGTTTTTAACCCAAATTGTTTTCAAGAGGAAGGTAGAGATCTTTCTCTGTGGAGGGTAGGCCCCGGCATTATTATTCTCATTTTTTGGTTTTGGAAACTGAGATTTAGATAAAGTGGGAACAATAGGGATAATATTTTTGGAATTTCTCCAGATGCATCTTCCTTTGTGGGTGAACTAGGTTTTCCCTCTGCAGCCTGCCCACCATTATGACTTTAGGAAAGGGGACTACAAATGCCTTTTCAGAAAGGATATATAAAGGGGATATAAAAAGAAGCTTATTACAGTATAAAAAAGAAGCGACATGTTTGCTCTTCCATGCCAGTGGACTGCAGAAGGGAAAAGGAAAAAAGAATTAGGGAAGCCAGTGTTTAAGACATCTGTCCTACTCAGAAAAGTCCAAAGAAGAGTCTAATTTTGCCTCCATCACTGTTTGGAACTCCTGGAGGTGAGAGCCATGTTGGGAGGTTCTTTGCCAACACGTAAGATGATGGAGTAGCGACGGCCCTGGTGAGCGATCAGATGAATGAAGCAGAACTTGTGACTCCCAGGGTTGTGGAAGCTCCCTTATACCTCACTGAGTGGATGTGTTGGAACTAAGGGGAACAGAGAACTGACAGAGGCCTGAGGATGGGCAAAGAGGCTGCAGCGTGAGAAAGCACAGCCAGAAGGAAATGGTGAGGACCAGAGTGTGTGTCAGCAAAATGCCCTAAAGACCCATGTGGGCCCAGTGACACATCAGCTTGGAGGAAACCAGACCATCCACTCTGCCGCAGAGATGGCTGCAGATCCAGTGACTCTGGCGTGGCTTGTCCTTGCTGCCACGCAGTCACAGCAGCCCAGCCTCCCCATCTTTGGAAAGAGCAGAGAAAGATCAAGGAAGCTGGAAAGATTCAGCATTAATCCAAAAGCAAATGCATCATATAAGAGTCCATTTAAAAGAGAAGAGACTTTAACACAAGTTTAATTGTGCTGGACTCAGCCTGGTGGAGGCTGTGGTAGTTGTGGTCCATTAGACCTTTGGACTAATCTTTCCCTTGTGTCTTCAGTTTTCTTCATTTTCTTTTGCTCCAGGTGGCGTGGGACCAGTAGAGTATTTTAGATGGCCACTGACAAGCTTTCAAGTCACTCCAGATGCTACTCACCAAAGTAGGATGTAGAACATTTTCTTTATAAACTATGTTATGCCAATTGAGCTAGATGTTCCCTGAGACCATGGAAGACTGTGACCTTTTGGAAGCATATTGCCAGGCCTATCTACCAAGGCACCTCTGAGTAGGTTTGAACTGCCAACCTTTTGGTTACTAGTCCTATGCTTAACCATTTGTGCCACCCAGGGACTCCTCTGTAGAGACTACAGCCAAGAAAACCCTATGGAGCTCAGTTCTACTCTGTAACATATGAGGTCGCCAGGAGTCAGAATCAACTTGATGGCAGTGGGTTTAGTTCGATTTCGCTTTAGAGCTCAACATCACCCATTTCCAAAGAGGAAAACTAAATCTTATAGTAAAAGACAGATTAAAAAGATGGAAATGAGGAAGTAAAAATGATATAATGAGACGTTTTAGGCAAAAATGGTCTTTAGTAATTTTAAGATCACACGAAAATTTATATAATGTAGCACAACATGAAACTTTGTATAATATAGTTATGCTTGGGATGATTACTAAAACAGAAACATCACAATTATCTCCAAATATTAGAATAATGTAGATAAACATTCTAAATAACAGGCCCCATCCTTCCTATCTTGCCCTTATGTACAGAATAATTATATAATATTTTTTCAAACTTGTCAACTTAGTTACCTCAGCTCTTCAGTTTACATTTACCTGTTTAGAGAGATTTGGAAGCAGTCTGGGAAAATGTGTGGCACATTGGTATTTCAAATCACACAAATGTAGTATTAATCATAATCACCCTCAAACCAGAGAGGGGTGTTTTTGATATGATAATATATTTGTTCCAAATAATATGCACACTTTCTCTAAAAATTCCATATCTATGAAATGTTCTCTAGGGATTTTTCAAGCATGGGAGAAGAAATGATCTCTTTGCAAAAGCTGAGGTGCCATCTCATGCAGGGAATGGGGAAAGACCAGTCGAGTCCATATCTAATCCTAATACCACCTTCCCATCCTAGCTGTTTCTAAGTTGACAGAACTATTGGCAGGACTGAAATAATTTTTCACATCATTAAAATCAATAAATCGCTATCTCTTCCACGTATAGTCACTGGGTGGCTCAAACAGTTTGCACTCAACTACTAACCTAAACGTTGGTGGTTGAAACCTAGCCAGTGGCACCATAGAAGAAAAGCCTGGCAATCTGCTTCCATTAAAATTACAGCCAAGAAAACTATATGGAGCAGTTCTACTCTGTAACGCATGGGGTCTCCATGAGTGGCAATCGACTTCATGGCAATGAGTTTGTTTTTGGTTTTTCACTATGAGTTGGAATTGACTTGATGGCCGGTAGGTTTTTGGTTTGGTTTATGGTATCAAAGTAAAAAGGGCTGGGGCTTACGCAGGAAGGAAATAGAATAAGGAAAGGGGGAATTGGAGGGTGATGGTGAGAGGAACAGGAAAGTTTGAATGGTCTGACTCCAAATAGTTTCTTATCCTAAAGCCAAAATACTGTCAGTTCGTGAGGAGATACCATTTACCCGACATCAGTAGAAAGTGCATTTTGCTTTAGTTCTCCAGGGCAGTGCTGGATCTACGCCTATGCATATGTACACTCTCACCACTGCCCCAGGACTTATGATGTGCATTTGTTGGTTGGAGTAAGTAGGCTGGCCCTATTCAGAGATATGTTAACTGGCCCATACACAGATTGAACTCAGGACCTTGGCCTCATTGATTCTGGACTAGCTCATTAATCATTTTCTAGATAAGACTGCATCAACCATTGAATATTTTTCTCAAACATCAGGAGAGGAAACATCACAATTTAACACTATCAGCCTATTTCAATGCTTAATTGAATGTTTAACCTAAATCAATAATGTAATTAGTAAATGCAGTAGGTGAGCACTTTTGAGAACATGGTTAAAGATTTCATTCTTATTAAAAAATGATAGATTTTACTTCTTAACCTCTTCTTGTCCTCGTTTTCACATAGCTCGTGTATTCAAATGAGTTCATCTCTTGAAGTAGCTTATTTCAAACCATGAAATCAGAGACACTCAGAATAAGCGGGTGTTCTTTGTCCTATTTCTTAACGTCTTATGCCCTCTAGTGGTAAAGTCAAGTAATCTGTTGTTTTTTTATTGAAATTCTCCAAAGCAAAACATTTAATTAGAATAAATAAATAAAACAGCATTTATCATAATAAGAACTTACTGAAAATATGTGTACATATATGTATGAATATGCAAATACATATATTTTTTAAAAGAAAAGAATGAGTATTGATGAGTCTTGCAGTTTGCCAGATCAGCCTCACCTTTATAGAGCAGGGATGCCAAGCCTTTATCCTGTTCTCCATATCTATACCTTCCCTTTTATGAAGCAAACTTCATAATTGCACATGAGTACCTGTTAGATGTGGACCAAGTCTTCTTTGCTGCTAAACTACATCTAATAGCTTGGGCAGAAATGGAGCTCTCTAAAATCCATTGCCCAGAAAAAATATATGCAAAAAATTAGGCTGGAAGATGCTCAAAAGTCACTGGAGTGAATTATCACTAAGGGTTAATTGAGAGAAGAAATTACATCATTACCCATTTCATAATATCTGAAAATATAAGCAATAGTTAGAAAATTAAAACAATGACACAGAGAGAGGGAACATATTGATTTTGGGGAGAATTCATGTAATACATATATTTCTCATATATACAGTTTTTCATAAAGCAAATTGTATTTAACATTTTTATTTTGAGAAGAAAATACCATTTTACTTTGAGAAGGTGTTAAGTTGTCCCTTTTAAAATGAAGCTTTGGTAATAGTAGATGGTAGGTTTTTTTTAAAGAAAAATCTTTTCTTTATTATTATATTATTATTTTTAACTGTTTATTTTGAAATAATTTAAAACTAATGAAAAATGGCAAAAATAGTATGAAGAATTCCCATAGATCATTTACCCAACTTCCCAAATAGTAACATCTTACTTACCACAGTACCATTTTCAAAATCAGGAAATTAATACTGATACTATACCATTACTGGAGCCCTGGTGGCAAAGTGGTTAAAAACTCGGCTGCTAACCAAAAGGCTGGCAGTTCGAATCCACCAGCTGCTGCTTGGAAACCCTTTGGGGCAGTTCTACTCTGTCCTATAAGGTCACTATGAGTCAGAATCAACTTGATGGCAACAGGTGATACCATTAACTAATCCACAGACCTTGTTCAGCTTTTGCTAATTGTCCCATTAATGCCCCTTTCTCTGGTCCAGGATCTGTATTATGATTAAATTACATGTATTTGCTAGAAAATACCACAGAAGTTGTATTCTATGCTGAGTTCACTGCATTATAACAGGCCTTGCATCGTGTTGATATACCTTATTATTGGTGAGGTTAGCTTTGATCACTTAGTAAGGATGGTATCTGCCAGTTTTCTGCGCTAAAAAGTAACTATTTTTTTTCCTTCTGTATTTAGTAAGTATCTTGTAGAGAGATACTTTAAGACTATGTAAATATTTTCTTTATCGCAGGTCCACCCATTATCATCAAGCGATGATTTTCTATTTTCATCATTCCTTTCACACTTATTTGGGGCCCTGGTGGCTCAGTGGATAAGAGCTTCGATGCTAACCAAAAGGTCAGCAGTTCAAATCCACCAGCTGCTCTTTGGAAACCCTATGGTGCAGTTCTTCTCTGTCCTACAGGGTCGCTATGAGTCAGAATTGACTCGACAGCAACGGGTTTGTTTTTTTTTTGGTTTTTGACACTTATTAATCAGAACTGCACTGTAAAAAGAGCTTTCCCTTCTCTCCTGTTTATTGGCTAGAAATTATTTACGTATATCAGTATGGACTTATGAATATTTGTTTTATTCTATCAATTATAATCTATTAGTACCATCCTTTACTTTGTTGCTCAATATGTCCAAAATTTAACCATTGGGAGACCCTTCACGTTGACTCTTGAGTCCTTTCCATCCATCTTCGTTTTTCTGAGCACTTCTTTTGCTCCCGGCACCATGAGAAACTCCAGGCTGATTTTGTACTTTCCCTGACCTAGCCTTGGGATCAGTCATTTCTCTAAGAATCCTTGGTTTCTTTGATTAGAAAATGATATCTAGAAACCAAGATCTGGCTGTGCATTGTGTTCATTGCTACTGGTGTCTTTGCTTCTAGGTCCTCTCAGCAGGCAGATACAGAAAAAAAAGTATATATATGTGCACATGTACACATATACATAATTATCTAACAATTTATTCTGCCTGTCTGTCTATCTGCCTGCCTGCCTACCTGCCTATCTTTGTTTTGTGCGACTGAGCTGGTTTCTACTCATAGTGATGCCATATGACAGAGTAGAACTGCCCCATAGGGTTTTCCAGGAGTCCTGGTGGTGCAGTGGTTAAGTGCTCAGCTGCTAACTGAAAGGTCAGCAGTTTGAACCCATCAGCTGCTCCTCTGGAGAAAGATGTGGCAGTCTGCTTCCTAAAGATTATAGCCTTGGAAACCCTATGGAGCAGTTCTACTCTGTCCTACAGAATTGCTATGAGTTGGAATCAACTCGATGGCAACGAGTTTGTTTGTTTTGAGTTAATTTTTACGGCAGCAGACTGCCATGTCTTTTTCCTGTGGAGCCACTGGGTGGGTTCAAACCACCAACCGTTCGATTAGCAGCTAAGACCCACCCAGAGGGTGAGGCTGTCTCATGGCATCATTATGAGTTGAAATCAAATCAATGGTACCTAACAACATAACTCTCTCTCGCTCTGTCATCTACCTACCATCTATCCATCTATATCTATCACCATGAGTTTGTAGACATACTTCTGATTGCAATCCAATGATATAGGATTCATTACAGCCATCCTACTTTCTTTTTTTGTAACTCCTTTCTCTGACAGTAAGAAATCAGTCTCTCATTATCCAAAGTTGGTTTACTTACTTGTACAATTCTAAAACATGCAAGAATTAGTTTCAGAATTGCTAACTCATACGATGCAGGGGGGAAATGACTTAGTTGCTAGTGTATAATGTTTGTGTGCACTTCTACTTTAGTCTTACGGTATATCATCAAAATGTTGTTTCTCAAAGTTACTTAGGTTTGTTCTTTTCTTCCTCACTCCTTTCAGTTAACACTTTTGGCTTCCTCCGTTATTGTTTGTATTCCATTTTGGGTTTTCCCCCTTAGTTATCTAGTGCTGCTGTGACAGAAATACCACAAGTGGGTATCTTTAAAAACAGAACTTTATTTTCTCACAGTTCAGGAGTCTAGAAATGCAAATCAGGGCACTGGCTCTGAGGAAAGGCTCTCCCTCTGTTGGCTCTGGAGAAAAACCCTGTCTCAGCTTCCCTGACATTCTTGGAGTTCCTTGGAGATCTCCATGTGACATCTATCTTTCCCTCATTTGTCCTTGCTTGCTCTCTGCCTAATCTGATCTTTTTAGATTTCAGAAGTGGTTAGGTTTAAGACACACCCTACACTGATATGGTCTCATTAACATAACAAAGAAAACCCTATTCAAAATTGGGATTACATTCAAGGTATGGGGATTAGGAGTCCAATGCATATTTTTGGGAGTCACAATTCAACCTATAACAACCCTCATCCTGGTTGATTTAAGTTATTTATTTATACTTTTGATACATGAAACCTTATCATGGTTCTAAAAGTCAGAACTATACAAAGTTTTATTTGGAGAACAGTTCCTTCCCCTACTCGATCATCCCTTCTACCCTATTCTCTTCATCTTAATCCCTGTAAGAAATTTTACTAATTTCTGGATTATCCTTTCTGTGTTTCTTTTGTAACAATGAGAAGCTGTTGTTGTTTTTAGGTGCCGTCCAGTCCATTTTGACTCATAACGACCCTGTGTACAACAGAACGAAACACTGCCTGGTCCTGCCCATCCTCACAATCCTTGATATGCTTGATCTCATATTTGCTGCCGCTGTGTCAATCCGTTTCACTGAGGGTCTTCCTCTTGTTTGCTGACCCTCTACTTTAGGAAGCAGGACATCCTTCTGTAGGGACCGGTCCCTCGTGATAACATATCCAAAGTATGTGAGACAAAATTTTTCCATCCTTGCTTCTAAAGAGCTTCTGGCTGTACTTCTTCCAAGACAGATATGTTCGTTCTTCTGTCAGTCCATGGTATATTCAGTATTCTTCGCCAACACCATAATTCAAAGGCATCAATTCTTCTTCAGTATTCCTTATTCATTGTTCAGCTTTCACATTCATAGGCGATTGAAAATACCATGGCTTGGATCAGGTGCACCTTAGTCCTCAAAGTGACGTCTTTGCTTTTTAAGTCTTTAAAGAGGTCTTTTGCAGCAGATTTGCCCAGTGCAATATGTTCTTTGATTTATTGACTGCTGCTTCCATGGGATTTGATTGTGGATCCAAGTAAAATGAAATCCTTGACAATTTCAACATTTTCTCCATTTATCATGATGTTGCTTATTGGTCCAATTGTGAGAATTTTTGTTTTCTTTGTGTTGAGGCATAATCCACACTGAAGGCCGTAGTCTTTGATCTTCATCAGTAAGTGCTTCAAGTCTTCACTTTCAGCAAGCAAGGTTGTGTCATCTGCATATTGCAAGTTGTTAATGAGGCTTCCTCCAATCCTGATGTCTCATTCTTTTTCATATAGTCCAGCTTCTTGGGATTATTTGCTCAGCATACAGACTAAGTATGGTGAAAGGATACACCCCTGACACATACTTTTCCTGATTTTAAACCACACAGTATCCCCTTGTTCTGTTCGAAGGACTGCCTTTTGGTCTATGTACATGTTCCTCATGAGCACAATTAGGTGTTCTGGAATTTCCATTCTTCCAAATGTTATTCATAATTTGTTATAATCTACACAGTCAAATGCTTTGCACAGTCAGTAAAACACAGGTGATCATCTTTCTGGTATTCTCTGCTTCAGCCAAGATCCATCTGACATCAGCAATGATATCCCTTTTTCCACATCCTCTTCTGAATCTGGCCTGAGTTTCTGACAGTTCCCTGTCAATGTACTGCTGCAAGCATTTTTGAATGATCTTCAGCAAAATTGTACTTGTGTGATATTAATGATATTGTTTAATTATTTCCACATTCTCTTGGATCACCTTTTTTTGGAATGGGTACAAATATGAATGTCTTCCAGTCAGTTGGCCAGGTAGCTGTCTTCCAAATTTCTTGGCATAGAGGAGTGAACGCTCCTGGCGTTGCATCCATTTGTTGAAACATCTCAATTGGTATTCCATCAATTCCTGGAGCCTTGTTTTTTGCCAATGCCTTCAGTGCAGCTTTAATGTCTTCCTTCAGTACCATTGGATCTTGATCATATGCCACCTCATGAAATGTTTGAACATCAATCAATTATTTTTGGTACGGTGATTCTGTGTATTCCTTCCATCTTCTTTTGATGCTTTCTGCATCATTTAATATTTTCCCCGTAGAATCCTTCAATATTGCAACTCTAGCCTTTAACTTTTTCTTCAGTTCTTTTGGCTTGAGAAATGCTGAGTGTGTTCTTCCCTTCTGGTTTTCTATCTGCAGGTCTTTGTACATTTCATTATAATACTTTATTTTTGTGAAGGAAGAAATGATGAAGTAAAGGGCTGAATGGAAAATTTCAAAGGGCAGCTCGAGAAGACAATGTAAAGTATTATAATGAAATGACAATGAGAGGACACATGTATATTTTATTTCCCTTTCTTTCATGAAAAGTAGTACATAATAGATTCTCTTTTGAACTTTCCTTTTTTTCGCTTAACAATATATCCTGAAAAACTCTCCATATTAGTTCATAAAAATCCTCTTCTTCTTTTTTTTTATAGCTGTGTGGATGTAAGTTATATAATCAGTTTCTTATTTTGGGCATTTAAAATGTTTCCAATATTTTGCAATAGCAAACAGCCTTATGCAAATGCATTTTTGGATGATTGGAAATGTATCTTCTAGATAACTCCCTACAAGAGGGGTTGCTGAGTTTAAAGGTGTTTATGTAGTTTTCTTAGGTATTATTATATTTCCTTCCAAAGGTTGTACCAGTTTGCATTTCCACCAGCATTGTGTGAGAGTGCCTATTTCCCTACAGCCTCACCCACAAAACCATGTTGTCATACTTCTTAATTTTTGCCAATCTGATACATGAGAAATAATATCACAGTATAGTTCTAATTGACTTTCTCTAATTACGAGTGAGGTTGAACATCTTTTCCTATCTTTTAAGGTTT
The DNA here is from genome assembly GCF_000243295.1 of Trichechus manatus latirostris. NCBI lineage: Eukaryota > Metazoa > Chordata > Mammalia > Sirenia > Trichechidae > Trichechus > Trichechus manatus. The sequence goes on along the minus strand of NW_004444100.1, from coordinate 757,111 downwards.
TATATATATATATATAAACCAAAAAAACCTGTTGCAGTGGAGCTGGTTCCAACTCATAGTGACTCTATAGGACAGAGTAGAACTGCCTCATAGGGTTTCCAAGGAGGGGCTGCTGGAGTCCAACTGCAAACATTTTGGTTAGCAGCCAAGCTCCTAACTACTATGACAATACATATACACACATATATATACACATATGTATTATATGTGTGTGTATATACATATACATATATATATTTTGTGTGTGTGGTTCTTTGTTTTTTTGAGAATTATCTGCTCATGACTTTTTCCCATTTTTCTAATGGATTTTTGATCTTCTTCAACCTAAATTTTAAGAATTCTTTATATATTAGCAATATTAGCACTTTATCTATATTTAGATCTATGTTGCAAACATTTTTTCAAAGTATCAGTTGTTTTTGACTTTGTTTATGGTATTTTTGCCATGCGATTTAAAAAAAAATTTCATACCTCAGTATCAAACTTTTTTTTTTATTTGCCTCTGTTTTCAGTCATAGTTAGGAAATCTTTATCTATATGAACATTAAAGAGAAATTCACCCATGTGTTCTTCTAGTTTTTTATTTTTATATCTTTAGATCCCTGTTGTATTTGGAGTTTATGCTTATGTATGGTGTGAGGTTTGGATTTAAATCTATTTTATCCCAAATGACTATCCAGTTGTCCCAACACCACCTAATAAAATAATCAATTTTGCCCCAGTAATCCAGCAAATGGATGCAGTGCTGGAAGTGCTCATTTGCCTATGCCAAGAAATTTGGAAGACAGCTACCTGGCCAACCAGCTGGAAGAGATCCATATTTGTGCCCATTCCAAAGAAAGGTGATCCAACAGAATGCAGAAAGTATCGAACAATGTCATTGATATCACACACAAGTAAATTTTTGCTGACAATCATTCAAAAATGGTTACAGCAGTACATCAACAGGGAACTAACTGCCAGAAATTCAAGCCAGATTCAGTAGAGGACGTGGAAGAAGGGATATCGTGTCAGATGGATCTTAGCTGAAAGCAGAGAACACCAGAAAAATGTTTATCTGTGTTTTATTGACTATGCAAAGACATTCAACTGTGTGGATCATAACAAATTATGGATAACATTGAGAAGAAGGGGAATTCCAGAACACCTAGTTGTGCTCATGTGGAATCTGTACATAGACCAAGAGGTAGTCATTCAAACAGAACAAGGGGATACTGCTTGGTTTAAAGTCAGGAAAGGTGTGTATCAGGGTAATATCTTTTCACCATACTTATTCAGTCTGTATGCTGAGCAAATAATCTGAGAAGCTAGATTATATGAAGAAGAATGTGACATCAGGATTGGAGGAAGACTCATTAACAATGTGCGATATGCAGATGACACAACCTTGCTTGAAGAGGACTTGAAGCACTGACTGATGAAAATCAAAGACTACAGCCTTCAGTATGGATTACACCTCAACATAAAGAAAACAAAAATCCTCACAACTGGACCAATAAGCAACAACATGATAAAGGGAGAAAAGATTGAAGTTATCAAGGATGTCATTTTACCTGGATCCACAATCAACACCTGTGGAAGCAGCAGTCAAGAAATCAGAAGATGCATTGCACTGGGCAAATCTGCTGCAAAAGACCTCTTTAAATTGTTAAAAGCAAAGATGTCACTTTAAGGACTAAGGTGTGCCTGATCCAAGCCATGATGTTTTCAATGGCCTCATATGCATGTGCAAGCTGGGTAATGAATAAGGAAGACTGAAGAAGAATTGATTCCTTTGAATTATGGTGTTGGTGAAGAATATTGAATATACCATGGACTGCCATAAGAATGAACATACTTGTCTTGAAAGAAGTACAGTCAGAATGCTCCTTAGAAAGAAGGATGGCGAGACTTTGTCTCATATAATTTGGACATGTTACCAGGAGGGACCAGTTCCTGGAGAAGGACATCATGCTTGGTAAAGTAGAGAGTCAGTGAAAAAGAGGAAGACCCTCAATGAGAGAGATGGACACAGTGGCTGCAACCATGAGCTCAAGCATAAAAATGACTGTGAAGATGACAAAGTACCAGGTGTTTCTTTCTGTTGTATGTAAGGTCTCTGTGAGTCAGAACCAACTCAATAGCACCTGACAACGACAACAATTTTTGATACTGCTTTTATCATATACTTCATTTCTATATGTACTTGGGTCTATTTCTGGGCATCCTGTTCTATTATTATATTTATGCATCAGTACTGCACTATTTTAATTATGGACACTTTATGGTATGTTGTAATGTCTAATAGAGCTAGCTCTTACTCCTAGACTTTCTCTTTACTGTTTTTGTGCCTATTGTTGCATGTTTTGTTTTTCCAGGTGATTTTTAGTATCAACTTATCTAACTCCATAAACAAGTTTATTGGTGCTTTTATTGGGATTGTGTTACCTTAATTTAGGGAGAAGTGACACCTTTGTGATATTGAGTCATGCTATCCAAAAGCTGAGGGTGACTTTCTATTTGTTTAAGTCTATTTTTATATCTTTAAGAAGTATTTTCCTCATAATAGGTTTGGCACATTTTTAGTTAAATTTATTCCAAAGTGTTTAATTTTCTTGTTGCTGTTGTAGGTTAGGAGTTTTTCCTTCTGTCATTATGTCTTCTAACTAGTTATTGTTGGTGTATATAAAGAATCATAATTTCTGTATGGTATGTTTTTATTCTGCTACTTTTATAACACGTTTTATGGTTTGAGTTGATGCCCTTTCTTGATGTGAGCCAGAAATACATTTTTATTGTGTTAAGCCCTTGAAATTTGAATTATTTGTTATGATAGTAAAGTATGACTAATACAAGGTAGATATATTTTTATTCCCATCTTAAAATAAGGAAACTGAGACCAGAGGATGACAAATTTGCCCAAGGTCATAGATCTAGCAATGAAGAACACTGGCTTTTAAGTCAAGATTCTGTGCTCTTTTATCTACAAAGGGAAAAGACAACCTACAGATTGGGAGAAATTTTTTAGGAACCATAGTTCTGCTAAGGGTCTTTGTGGTGTGGAATTACCTTACCAAAACAATTTGGCCTTTTGGTCCTGGTTCCTGAGATCCACCCAGGCTGACTTTCACCCAGATTGGCTGGGGAGCCCCACCTAGTAACTGAGCTTTATCTGGATTGGCTGGGGGTGGAGGCTCACCCAGTAATTGACCTTTACCAAGATTGGTTGAGGGGCCACACCTGGTCTGACCTTTACTGGTATTGGTTGGAGGGTCCCACACTGTAGTTGACCTTTACCCAGATTAGCTGCCCCTCCCCCCCCAACCTGGTGACTGATATAAACCTTAGGCTCAGATGGGGCCTCCTGATCAACAGAGCAAGAGGGTAGCATGTCCTTGGATATGGGCCCTGAGCTGAGAACCTCTTAAGCCTGATAAATCTGTGACAGCAATGGAGGCAGTGACTGTGACAGTACCAAAAAAGACAGAGACAGTAAGGAGATCCAGACTGCAGCAGAGAGTAAAGGCCAAACCCTGGCCAAAAGGTATGACACTCTGAGAGCTGGATCACACCAACCAGGGGGCCATTCATGGAGCAGGGACCATCTGAGAACTGGCAGGGAGGAGCCAGGAGCCAGATGAGAGGAGCAGTCAAGAAAGGAGCCCACTCTGTAACATCACAGAATAGTTTCTGTTTGAAAGTTTCCTGATGGGTGAGAAGGAACATTGGTTTTTGAGAAGAATAAGCAGGTCCTCTTTGAGACATAAATGGGTACCTTGAGAGGCCGAGGCCCTGTGCTGGTATCCCTCCTGAACCTCACCCTATGCATATTTTTATTTGTTTATGTCCTCTGTTTATATCTTTCTCTGTTATACAAAAGTTGTTATTGCAGCTACGGTGTTTCCATAAGTTTTCTGTGATTGTTGCAATGAATTATCAAACCCAACAGAGAAAGAGTGCTGTGGGGAGAATGGCTAGTGTCAGAAATGGTGGAGAAGTTGGAGAACAGGGGTGTATTTAGCCTCTGCCTCGTAAGAACCAGTGTTGTGTTGATTCTTATGGTCAGAGTTGTCATTTCAGTTGGTGTCCAAGGAAGTTCACTTATTTCAGGGTATAATATTCAAATATATATTCTACAATTTATGTAACTTACTTCACTTCTATAACATAACAACAAAAAGACAAACAACCCAATCAAAGAAATGGGCAAAGGACTTGAACAGACATTTCACCAAAGAAGACATTCAAAAGGCCAACAAGCACATGAAAAGATGCTCAACGTCATTAGCCTTAAATCAAAACAAACACAACAAAACAACAACAACAAAAAAACCACTGCCATCCAGTTGATTCCAACTCATAGAGTGGAACTGCCCTTACGGTTTCCAAGGAATGGCTGGTGGATTTGAACTGTCAATCTTTTGGTTAGCAGCCATAGCTCTTAACCACTGTGCCATCAAGGCTCCAAAAAGTCTCCAAAAAGCCATTACGGAGATGCAAATCAAAACTACAATGAGATATTACCTCACCCCCATTAGAAAGGCAATGATAAAAAAAAAA
>NW_004444100.1:602644-752472 GCF_000243295.1 Trichechus manatus latirostris | reverse complement strand
GAAAAAAAAAAAAAAAAAAAACAACAACCACAGGTGCTGGGGAGATTGTAGAGACACTGGAACCCTCATCCATTGCTGGTAGGAATATAAAATGGTACAGTGGCTGTGGAAAACAGTTTGGCAGTTCCTGAAAAAGTTGAACATAGAACTGCATATGACCCAGAAATCCCTATCCTAGGTATATACCTAGAAGAAGTGAAAGCAGGAACATAAACAGAAATCTGTACACTAATGTTTATTGCAGCACTTTTCACAATAGCCAAAACATGGAAGCAAATGAAATGTCCATCAACAGATAAATGGATAAACAAAAAGTGGTATATACATACAATGGAATATTACTCACCCATAAAGAGAAATTAAGTTCTGATGCATGCCACAACGCAGATGAACCCTGAAAATATTATGTTGAGTGAAATAAGTCAGTCACAAAAAGACAAATACTGTATGATCTCACTCACGTGAACTAAGCAAACACATAGAAACCAAAGATTATTAGTGGTTATCAGGTGGCAGAAACAGTTAAGCCCTCAGCTTGCTAACTGAAAGAATAATGATTCAAACCCTCCCATCAGCTCTAAGAAATGCCTGGCCATCTGTTTTCTGAGTATTGTCTAACAAAGGGGAATACAGATGCATACGTACACACACAGTGGGGAGACACCATGTGAAGAACCATCTATAAGCCAAGGAATGCCAAGGAACTTCTGGGGCTACCAACAAGAAAGAATCTTCCCCTAGAGCCAATGCCCTGACTTGGACATATAGCCTGTTCTTTAGGGCCACCACTTGAGGTATTTTTTGTTATAGTGGCAGTAGGTAACTAAGACATCACCGTATAATAGTGCAACTGAGTTCTTCTCTAGCCTCAAGGAGAGTCCTAACTCAGCTAGAGTACTCCAACTCTCTTGTAATGATGAATGCCTGCCTATAATGAAATGCCTTCCAATTCTTGGGAGATTAGAATAATCCCCCATGCTACAATGGATGGGAATCTTCAGGGGACATGGGAATACCAGCTATCAACACAAAGAAGAATAACTTTTCTTTCTTTATCAAAGCTTCTATACTGTAAGACTAAGTTCTCCTGGAACCTTTGTCAGATTATCTTCCTTTTTTATTAATAAGTACCTTTTTTCTAATCATTTTGGGTTACAAAAATAATGCATGCTCATGGTAAGACTATTGGAAAATCGTAAATATATTTTTAAATGTTTAATAATTCACAACCTCTTCACCCAAAGATACTCTGTTAATGTTTTGACATACGACCTTTGTCTACATTGATAGATGGTGATAAATAGATTGATAGAGGCATAACTGCTACTGATATGGGTATGTAAATATATAGTTATTTTCCACTGAATATTATCTTATGAACCTTTTTCAGCTCATTTAAGATTCTTCAATGACCTTTTAAAAAAAGACTTTATAATGTTTATTGTAACTGTATAATGATCTATTTAGCAATCTGACACTGTTGGATATTTTGATGCTTTCAATGAGATAAAAACCAGATTGCTCTTCTAAACCCTGTTTGAATAAGAGAGGAAAGTACAGTGTGAACTGCATAAAGTAGAGGAAGATTTTCTGAAGAAAAACAGCAACATCCATTTTCCCATCGAAATCCAGGGATTTAAAATTTCTATCTGTCTGTCTACCCACCCACCCATCCACCCATGCACCCACCCACCCATCCATCCATCTATCCCTGTCTATCTATCTCAGAATTTAGGTGCTTATCTGAGCTTTATCAAGATGATTCAAGTTCAGTGGGGTTCTGTCTATGTCTGAGATGCCTCACCACTGGCCAAGGACAGGAAAGTGACAAGAAGACCACTTTGTCAGATTTTTGGCTAGCTCGTTTTCTAAACCAAGATGCAAATATCACATATACAACTTTACATGTAGTATTTTGGCTGTTTACTGTGGTTGCCAACTGGTGGGAGGACTAAAGAAAAAGAAAACTGGAAAGAAAATCAAAGAATGTTTTCTGAACCTTAAAATTGGCACAAGGATATTATCTCTACTTAAGCAGATCATTTACCTTTTCTCTTTTATTGTAAAAAGTAAGTGCCTGTTTTGAGATATACGTATTGGAGAAAAATGGTGACTAATTTGACAAAGAAAGTAGTATAAACTAAAAGGAATTAGATTAGTCCTGAAAGAAATTAGACTGGGGGAGGTGTCAAGAGAAATAGAAGAAAAACGTTTAGTATTCTGTGCAATGGAGCAGGCAAGAATTTGATAGCATGGAAGTGCAAATTAAAATAATATATACTATTTTACACCTAACAAATTGGAAAAAGTTTGAATACCAAGTGCGGTCAAGGCTATGGAGAAATGGAAACTCTCATACAGTACTACTGAAGCCCTGAGCAATGAGTGACCGCGGTAAGATGACGTTCCCTGAGATAGTTCACTCAAAGATTACTGTGAACTGTATACCACAATTTAATCAATATTCTACATGCTCATTTCACAGTGCTGGTTCTGAAGTCTCAGGAAGGAAATACAAAAATTTTCCTAGTAATCCTTCCCCAAAATGGGCTTTTTGGCCACGTGGGCATCCTTCCTACCTCAACCTTCCTCCTTCCTCCTTCCTCGCACCAGGAGAAAACAACAAATACCACCCACTTGCAACCAATTCTCTTAATCCCACCCACAGGAGTCAAGAAAAAAACAGCCAACCAACCAACCAAACAAAAAAACTCAAACCTGTTGCTGTCCAGTCAATTCCGACTCATAGCAACCTTATAAGACAGAAGTAGAACCATAGGGTTTCCAAAGAGCAGCTGGTGGATTGGAACTGCTGACCTTTTGGTTAGCAGCGTAACTCTTAACCACTGCACCACCTTATAAAACACATTTATTTGTTTAAAAATGTAACTTGCGGACAGCATTTTCACCGAAAAACATTCTCACCCTCTTGGTGCTTGTCCGTTGCATATTTTTCTTCCAGACTTGTTCCTCCCTACAGCTTTTGCAGGCATTTCTCTGAAAGTACATTCAAGATATCTTTAAGAGTCAGAAACGCTACCTGAATTTGCAGCCAGTTTCCTGTTGGGCTCACGTTTTGCAGAACTCACGCTTGGTGTGCAGCAGGTGGGCAAGGTGTTTGAAAAAACAGGAAGCACCTGTGAATGTGTGACATTATTCTTGGAAGCAGAAGGCTCCCTTTGAGATGGCTGTAGATGCTTCTTGTGTTTCAGGTATGAGAACTTTTGTAAGACCTTTACATACTTTAAAGACCATGAGCTTCCAAACGGCAGGATTATTTAGAAAGTCAGGTACGTCTGTGAGCATGGTGGAAGTCCATAGCTTTCTTATGTTTTCATGCACATTTCTCCTTTGTGCTGGGCATATTGATAGACATGGAAATGAAGGTAGGCTTTTAACCACCATGGGGGAGTTATAACCAAATTAGCATTTGAGGTATGAGATTTTTGTAGATGTATAAGTTATTTCTTTAATAAGGATACTTCTTCATTCACTGAGTTATTCATTCATTTAGTAAATAGTTTTGCATGCAAGGCACTAAGGTAAATCCTGGGGATACATTGGGCGCAAAGCAGAAATGGTTGCATGGAAGTTCCAGTCCTATGTTTTAGCCCTAATATTATCTACAAGAGCGTTTCACTACTGTTCTCATGTTTATACATGTCTATATGATTTAGTTATGTGTTTAATTGAAATGTGACAGAAATAAATCTTCTACTGATAGGTGCATTAAATCATCATCAGTGGCTAGGTAGCCTAGCTAGTGGTCGCTCCTGCCAGTGAAGTCCAGCTCGTGAATTTAGTTTCATTGTGGGCTAATTGTAGTGACCCTATTCCTTGGCTGTAGATACCTTATCTAATTGCTACCCTGCAAATACACTCTTGACCAAAAGATAAACTGTACTACAAAGTGTCACTGGATCATCAAAGGCCCTTTATTACTCTTGGGGTGTGGAGGGCTCAACAGTTTTTGTTCTACAGTGTATCAGTAACATTATTTTCATATTGGGGCAAAAAATGACATATGGTAAAGAATATAGTTCCCTCCTTCATACACATGTTCTAAGAAAGACAACACATGTATGTATGTGGCAGTCTGCTTCTGTAAAGACTGCAGCTGTGGAAACGCTATGAGCAATACTACTCTGTCCTTTAAGGCCTCTAAGAATCAGAATCGAATCGACAGAGTGGGTTTGATTTTGGTTTTGGTATGTACTTTTTAGCTGTAACATTCTGTAATTCTGTAAAAGTCTCTTTCTCTTAGAGACATGTTTCATTGGGAGATACGGAACTCAGAAACTACCCAGTGAGGGAGGTTGTGAACGTGATCAATTAATGGAAAACCTGAACACGCTCAGTTTCCTTGGGTACCTAAACAAAGCATCTGACAGTGGGTGGCTGAGTGAGTGTGGGAGGTGGAGGTAAGTAGGGAGCTTCTAGAACTTTCTCCAGTCCTTTTCTTGCTGCAGAATCAGAGTAGGCAGCCAGTGTGGCTAACTAGCAAGGCCAATTTGATAGAATTGAGATTACCTTATTAGGTTTTGAAGCTTGTTTCTAGTAGAAAGTTACTTCACTTGCAAAGGCTGGCAAATCCAAAATTAAAAAGTCAGACAGCAGGGCTCTGTCTTAGAGGCTGCAGAGATTGACAAATCCCAAGATCAGCAGCCAAAACGGCAGGTAAGCTTCTAGCTCAAGTCCCAAGAACCGGAGATCAGATGAACAGGAGGTAGCTGCACGATCCAGAGCAAGCAAAAGCCCACCAGCTTTGCCAGAAATTCCACCTATACTTGATGCAGTCCACACTCCCAAGGAAACTCCTTTTCAACTGATTGGCTACTCCCAGCAGAGCCCATTGTGGAGATGATCACATTATATCAGATCTCATCATGGAGATGATTACATTATTATATGACAACCAAACTACACCATAACGGCCAAACCACTGGGAATCATGGCCCAGCCAAGGTGACACACAACCTTAATGATCACAGCAGGTTAAGATTTGAGGAAAGCACCTCTTGTCATTTACAGTACACTTGCTAGGGTACAAAGGCTCAGTTTCATAACAAGATCTTTAAAAAAGCTTACCTTGGTAAAATCCAAGGCCTGTGGTACCTGCCAGCAAGAAATAAGAGAACTACTGGACTGAAAGGGATTTCCAAAGATGGGGCAAATGGAAAATAAAAGAGAATAAATAAAGGATTGCTCACAAGCCTACAGGGATAGCTGTGTAACTGTTATAATCGGAGCTTTTAAGACTTGAATTTGAACACCTCCAAATAAACACTGCTGATTTTCTGGTGGGATAGATTGAAAAAAAGAATAGACCGGCTTAGGAGGAAGAGCTCTGGGTTTAAATCACAGCTTTATCATTTACTAGCTGTGTAATCTTGAGCAAGTTATTTAGCATTTTCCATGACAGTTTCCTTTCTTGTAAAATGGAAATAATTATCATACTTATATCAAACAGTTGTCACGAGAACTAAATTAAATAAATTATACGAAACATACAGAACAATGCTTGACACATGTTGTTGTTAGGTGTCATGGAAGAGATTCCGACTCATAGTGACCTTACGTACAACAGAAGGAAACACTGCCCAGCCCTGGGCAATCCTCACAATCATTGCTATGTTTGAGCCCCTTGTTGCAGCAACTGTGCCAATCAATCTCATAGAGGGTCTTCCTTTTTTCATTGACCCTCTACTTTACCAAGCATGATGTCCTTCTACAGGACTGGTCCCTCCTGATAACATGCCCAAAGTATGTGAAATGAAGTCTCACCATCCTCCCTTCAAGGAGCATCCTGGCTGTACTTCTTCCAAGACAGATTTTTTCCTTCTTCTGGCAGTCCATGATATATTCAATATCCTTCACCAACACCATAATTCAAATGCATCAATTCTTCTTCAGTCTTCCTTATTTATTGTCCAGCTTTTCCATGCGTGAGGCAATTGAAAACACTATGGATTGGGTCAGGTGCACCTTAGTCCTCAAAGTGACATCTTTGCTTTTTAACCCTTTAAGGGGTCTTTTGCAGCAGATCTGCCCGGTGCAACATGTAGTTTGATTTATTGACTGCTGCTTCCATGGGATTTGATTGTGGATCCAAGTAAAATGAACTCCTTGATAATTTCAACATTTTCTCCATTTATCATGATGTTGCTTATTGGTCCAACTGTGAGAATTTTTGTTTTCTTTGTGTTGAGGTGTAATCCATACTGAAGGCCATAGTCTTTGATCTTCATCAATAAGTGCTTCAAGTCTTCACTTTCAGCAAGCAAGGTTGTGTCATCTGCATATTGCAAGTTGTTAACGAGGCTTCCTCCAATACTGATGTCTCATTCTTTTTCATATAGTCCAGCTTCTTGGGATTATTTGCTCAGCATACAGACTGAGTAAGTATGGTGAAAGGATACACCCCTGACACATACTTTTCCTGATTTTAAACCACACAGTATTCCCTTGTTCTGTTCGAAGGACTGCCTTTTGGTCTATGTACATGTTCCTCATGAGCACAATTAAGTGTTCTGGAATTTCCGTTCTTCCAAATGTTATTCATAATTTGTTGTAATCTACACAGTCAAATGCTCTGCATAGTCGATAAAACACTGGTTATCATCTTTCTGGTATTCTCTGCTTCAGCCAAGATCCATCTGACATCAGCAATGCTATCCCTTTTTCCACATCCTCTTCTGAATCTGGCCTGAGTTTCTGACAGTTCCCTGTCAATGTACTGCTGCAACCATTTTTGAATGATCTTCAGCAAAATTGTACTTGTGTGATATTAATGACATTGTTTAATTATTTCCACATTCTCTTGGATCACCTTTCTTTGGAATGGGTACAAATATGAATCTCTTCTAGTCAGTTGGCAGGGTAGCTGTCTTCCAATTTTTTTGGCATAGACGAGTAAGCACTTATAGCATTGCATCCATTTGTTGAAACATCTCAATTGGTATTCCGTCAATTCTTGGAACCTTGTTTTATGCGAATGTCTTCAGTGCAGCTTAGACTTCTTCCTTCAATACCATTGGTTCTTGAGCACACACTACCTCCTGAAATGGATGAATGTCAACCAATTCTTTTTGGTACTGTGACTCTACCTATTCCTTCCATCTTCTTTTGATGTTTCCTGGGTCATTCAATATTTTACTCATAGAATCCTTCAATAATTCAACTCGAGGCTTGAATTTTGTCTTCATTTCTTTTATCTTGAGAAATTCCCTGTGTGTTCTTCCCTTTCAGTTTTCTAATTCCAGTCTTCGCACGTTTCATTATAATACTTTATTTTGTCTTCTCAAGCTATCCTTTGATATTTTCTGTTCAACTCTTTTACTTCATCATTTCTTCCATTCACTTTATCTGCTTTACATTCAAAAGCAACTTTCAGAGTCTCTTCTGACATCCATTTTGGTCTTTTCTTTCTTTCCTGTCTTTTTAATGACTTTAGCTTTGTTCATGTATGATGTACTTGATGTCATCCCATGATTTATCTGATCTTCATTGATTAGTGTTCAATATGTCAAATCTATTCTGGAGATGGTCTCTAAATTCAGGTGGGATATACTCAAGGTAGTATCTTGGCTCTTGTGGACTTGTTTTAATTTTCTTCAACTTCAACTTGAACTTGCATATGAGGAATTGATGGTCTGTTCCACAGTCAGCCCCTGGCCTTGTTTTGAGTGACGATACGGAGCTTCTCCATTGTCTCTTTTCACAGATGTAGCTGATTTGATTCCTGTGTCTTCCAGCCGGTGAGGTCCAGGTGTATAGTCACCATTTATGTTGCTGAAAAAAGGTATTTGCAATGAAGAATTCATTGGTCTTGCAAAATGCTATCATTCGAATTTCAGCATCATTTCTATCACCAAAGCCATATTTTCGAACTAGTGATCCTTCTTCTTTGTCTCCAACTTTTGCATTCCAATCACCAGTAATCATAAATGCTTTTTGATCAATTTCAGACCGTAGAAGTTGGTAAAAATCTTCAATTTCCTCATCTTTGGCATTAGTGGCTGTTGCCTAAACTTGAATAATAGTCGTATTAAATGGTATTCCTTGTATGTGTATGGATATTATCCTATCACTGACAGTGTTGCACTTCAGGATAGATCTTGAAGTGTTCTTTTTGATGATGAATGTGATGCCATTCCTCTACAATTTGTCATTTCCAGCATGGTAGACCATGTAACTGTCTGATTCAAAATGGCCAATAGCAGTCCATTTCAGCTCACTAGTGCTTAGGATATTGATCTTTATGCATTCCATTTCAATTTTGACAGCTTCCAATTTTTCCTAGATTTATACTTTGTACATTACGCATTCCGATCATTGATGGATGTTTGCAGCAGTTTCTTCTCATTTTAAGTCGTGCCACATCAGCAAATGAAGGTCTCGAAAATTTTACTCCAGCCACGTCATTAAGGGTGATTCTACTTCGAGGAGGCAACTCTTCCCCAGTGTTATTTTGAGTGCCTTCCAAACTGAGGGGCTCATCTTCTGGCACTGTATCAGACAATGTTCTGCTGCTATTCATAAGGTTTTCACTGACCAATTTTTTTTAGAAGTAGATCACCACATCCTTCTTCTTAGTCTGTCTTAGTCTAGAAGCTCCACTGAAACCCGTCCACCATGGGTGACCCTGCTGGTATTTGAAATACTGGTGGCATAGCTTCCAGCATCACAATAACACATAATTACCACAGTACAACAAACTGACAGATGAGTGGTAGGCTTGACATGTAATAGTCATTATACTCCTAGGTTCTGGGATTACATTGGGACTTGAACATGAGATAGGGATAGATCTTGGAAAGGTCACCCAGGGCCTCAGGGCCTTAGACACCTCTAGCATAAGGGATAAAAAAACAAAATGAAACAAAATTAACCACTGGCTATCAAGTCGATTCCTATTCCTGGCAACCCTATGTGAGTCAGAGTAGAGTTGTGCTCCGTCGGGCTTACAGTGGCTGAGTTTTCAGAAGTAAATTGATAGATCTATTTCCTGCGATGCCTCCGGGTGGACTTGAACCTCCAACCACGCATTTACTGAGCACCACATATGTGGCAGCCACTGAGCCAGAGGTTATTGACATGGAGACAGGTGTTGTGGTACCTTCCTTTAAAACAAATGAGGCTTCTCTATTTTGTATCAGTTATTAGAAAAAGGAAGAGAAGATTTTCTAATGTTAGAATGAAATTCTAAAGTTATTAACTGGCTGTCGATCACTCTTAAAGGGCACATTTCATATTGTGTAGTTATTAAGAGCACTGACAGGGATGGCAGACATAGGTTCAGGAATGGCTCTTTCACCTATTGGAAGGGTGACTTGGTGTCATGGTTTGAATTATGTCCCCCAAAAAATGCGTGTATCAATTTGGCTGGGCCATGATTCCTACAATTGTGTGGTTGGCCTGCATTTTGTGATTGTAATTTTATGTTAAAGAAGATTAGGGTGGGATTGTAACACCACCCTTACCCAGGTCACATCCCTGATCCAATGTAAAGGGAGTTTCCCTGGGGTGTGGCCTGCACCACCTTTTATCTCTCAAGAGATAAAAGGAAAGAGAAGCAAGCAGAGAATTGGAAACCTCATACCATCAAGAAACCAGTGTCGGGAGCAGAGCTCGTCTTTTGGACCGGGGTCCCTGCTCAGAGAAGCTCCTAGTCCGGGGAAACACTGAAAAGAAGAAGGCCGACAGAGAGAAAAAGCCTTCCCCTGGAGCTGACGCCCTGAATTTGGACTTTTAGCCTACTTTGACTGTGAGGAAATAAACTTCTCTTCTTTAAGACCATCCACTTGTGGTATTTCTGTTATAGCAGCACTAGATGACTAAGACACTCGGGTAAGTGTTTTTTTCAAAAGATGTCGCAGGGATGGATTAACCAGTAAGCAAGGTATGCACGTGTTTGATTGTGTTTACTTATTAATCTGTAGTGCACAATTGCACATGGGCTTCACCAAATCTTGATGTGGTGAAAAACAGGTGAAATTGTGTACTACAGATTAGTAAGTACAAGTAAGCCTGTGTGTACCTTACTTGTTCAGTAATCTGTCCCTGCTTATTGGGTAATCCATTCCTGTCTATTGCATAATCCGTGCCCACACTGCATGGGCAACAGTAACATTTTTCTCACAGGGATCCTGGGAAGATTAATTGAATTAATAGGAAAGAGGGAGAAAGAGAGACAGAATATTCTGCTTGCATATGGTGGGGACATACTCATTTATATGTTAAACAAATTTTAATGTAGCATCTACTATGTATCAGGCGCTATAGTAGGCACCAGAGATACAAAGAGCACTCACTGGAGTGATCCAGTAGTCGTTTCTACTGCTGCACTGACCCTAGAGGCCACATGTACCAAATGGCTTAGCAATGAGTTGGAGGATGGGCTCTGTCTCCTCTGCCACCTGTGACGTGGGAAAATATAGTTTTGTCGTGATTGAGATTTGGGGGTTTGTTTGTTGTGGAAGCAAACATGTATTTCTCTAAAATACAAGAGCTTAGACTACCACAACTGAAGATTAAGGGGATAATTGGTTAAGGGAAGTAATAAGCTCCCTTTATACTCACCATTTAGGTCACTGGTTCAGTTCTCAGACCCACACTTTAAAAGAGGCAATTTTGTCAGAGAAGGAAAAACAAAACAATATGATGAAATAAAGAAAGATCTGCAATACGTGATATTATAAGGAAAGGTTGAAAACTCTGAGGATATTTGGCCTGGAAAAAAGAATATTTGTGGAGTATTATAGGGTTGCTGTGAGTCGGAACAGATTCTATGGCAGTAGGCTTGGTTTTGGGTTTATAGGGTCCGTATGAGTCTGTATAGGGTCACTATGAGTCTGAATTGACTCAACAGCACACAACAACAACATAGCTGTCTTCAAGTGGTTGAATTTGGGGGGAGAAATTTTATTTTTCCTATTTGGTTGCAGATGTCAGTATTTAAGCAAATAGGTTGAATAAATAGGAAGACAGATGTTGATTTAATGCATGGGAGAAATTTTATTAACTTTGAAAGCTGCATGAGGTACTTCTTGAGATAATATGTTTCTTATCACTAGGATGCTCTGAATGTTATCTTGAGAGCCATTTAGAGGGAATCTTTTTAAGAAAAATTCACATTAGATAGAGGGTTGAATTAAGTGGTTTCTAAGTTTCTTTTGTATCTTGAAGATTATAATTCTAAAAACCATCACCTCTGATTTATCGGTTTCCTAAATTATGCTTTTGCACATTTTAACTGTCTTAAAGAAAGGCACATTTCTGATGCAGACCAATACGGACGTACTTTCTCCAGCTGTAGGTTCTGCGAACCCACAACAGAATCAGTTTGGATTCTGGCTAACATTGCATTCCTTCTGCAATCAAATTCGAATGAAGACAGCAGCAAGCTGACAACAGAGCAGCACGTGGAGTTTCAGCTTCTCTAGGGGAATAGAGGACATACCACCAAACGTGTGGCTTCAATTAATTAGAGCTGCTGCTGCCAGGGGAAAACAAAGGGAAATAATCAAACCACCAAGGAAACAGCGACAGGTAGATGGGGTCAGCCTTGGAGTCCTCTGGAGCATCGCCAGAGAACACAGTCCTGCTAGGCCAGTACAGCAAGGGCTAATTGAAAAGAGAGCAAATAAGGTAGTACACATTCTGTAGGTATGTCTGTGACAAAAGTGACTTCCCTTTCAAAGCTTTAATGCAAAGGAAAAGAGCAATAATGGAACACAGACAATAATGCTGCTGTTTAATGGAATGATATCAGAGATGTGCTCGAGGTAATGATTTGCAAATTGTGAATGAGCCTGTAAAACCCTGAGCAAACCCTTTCTGAGGACACTTAAACTGCTCCCTGTGTACTTTGGAGCTTTCCCGCCTCCATGTCTGCTGGAGTGCAAGGCTGATTCATTTCCTCAAGTTAACCTCAGACATCGTCCCCCTCTCTTTTTAGAGGGCACCAACAAAGGGAATGTTCTCTATGCACAAGACAGGAACAGGCTGTTTCAAAAACACAGTGAGTTGATTTTAATAAAAAAATGGATGGAATGCTCAAGGAGGAAGACCGTTTGGAACATGTCTTAGTTTTATATTGACATAATCCTCTTGAGAGCTTTGGACCACAGTAGCTTTTCCAACAATCATTTAATTCTTACGATAGACCCTACCCAACCAAAGTTCACAAGGGAGTGATGCACTTAAGAGCTAATTCTGGCCACTCTCCCATCCTCTCTTGAAAAATAACAATTCAATAATTACAAATCATTCACAATTTGCAAATCATTACCTGTGGAAACAGGCATTCTTATACACTGCTGGTGGGAATGCAAACTGTACAATCTTTGGAGGGAAATTTGACAATACCTAAGAAAACTGCATATACACTTATCTTTAAACTCAGCAATCCCACTTGTGAGGAGTTATCTAGAAGATACATCTCCAATCATCCAAAAATGCATTTGCTCAGGGTTATTCATTTCAGCATTGTTTGTTATTGCAAAATATTGGGAACAGCTTAAATGTCCAAACAAATAAGAGAGTGATTATATACATTGTGTATATTCATATAGCCGTAAAAAGAAGAAGAAGAAAGAGAAGGCAATGAGGAGGATTTCTAAGAACCAATATGGAGTGTTTTCAGGATATATTGTTAAGTGAAAAAAAGCAAAGTTCAAAAGAGAATCTATTATGTACTACCTTTTACGTTTCATTGTGACAAAAGAAACACAGAAAGGCCTGACAATCTACTTCCCAAAAACCAGCCATTGAAAACCCTATGGAGCACATTTCTAATCTGACATACATGGGGTTGCCATGAGTCAGAATCAACTTGCTGCCAACTGGTTTGATTTTATTTATTTGTTTGACTCTGTAAACCTGGTATTCTAGATAAGTATCTTTCTCTGTTTTGGAGGATTAATATTACAAAAAGTCTGTGAAATCTGTGAGTAAAATGATTAGTAATCATTCTAGTCAGATGACTCCTGACTTATTTTTAGCTGTAACTAGACCTCATATTGCTTCGGAGGAAACATGGGAAAGTTCTGGCACCATTTGGTTAACTTCATCAAGAAACCATGAATAGCACACCCATATTCTCAAGGGGTCTCACACGCAAGCTTCTATGCCTGTCAAATTTTCCTTTAATGGAATTCAGGTATTCAGGAATATACTTCTGTAAAACCTGACTGGCAAACACAGGAATTCAGTTCTAGGATAAAAGGATTTCTGATCACTTTCTTTGGGATAATTAGAAAAAGTAGAAAATGAGGATTGCTACGAGAAAATAAAGGTAAAGCAAGAACATTTTTGAGGCGAATCAAAGGTTTGTAGGGAGATACAGGAAAATGAGGAAAAATAAACTAGGCTGAGTCATATATGCTCTAGTATCTTCTGTGAAGACAAAGGGAGCATGAACTTTGGCCTGAAAGATATCTCCAAAATTAGAAATGCCTCTCTCGCCCCCAAGGAATGGAAGTTTCATGACTCTGTGAGACCAGGACAAGTCAAAAGGTTTTGTTTGTTTACCGGTCTGTTTTTTTTTTTTCTTCCCCCTTTTATCTTTCACGTCTTATACAAGGCAATTCTAAGTAAGCTAAAGCTAGATATTATGTCCACTGCTTCCATCCCTCTGCCAATGAAAGTATTCACATTTGTCAGAGAAGTCTAGGATTCCTGATCTGGTATGGCTTCCTTCTCAAAGAGGCAGAAAACAAGGACCTGGCCCACCACCCACAGCCATGCCCTGTGGACACAGTGGAGCTATTGTTTCAAAGGGGATGATCCTTATCACTTGCCATTGGTTCAAAGGTGACATCTAGTCACAACTTTTTACCTCCTTTAGAGCACTGAGGGATAAACTCTTTTTTTCTTTCTTTTTCCCAACAGAATCACAGGAGGCAAACTGGTGCCTTCTCCAAAAGGGCTTTACACTAGAGATTTTGTCTGTATTTGATATTTTCTCCTCCTTCAGGATAGCCCATCTTTTCAGAAGCAGGAACTTAGACCTTGGGTAATTTCCTTCAGAATAACAGGTAATAGCCATATACTATTAATTGTATATGTTTCTCAGGAGAAAGGAAAAAAATATATTAATATAAACTATAAAGGAGCCACCACGGTGGTGCAGTGGTTAAAGTGGTTAACTGCTAACCGAAAGGTTGGAAACCACCAGCGACTCCTCAAGAGAAAGATGTAGCAGTCTGCTTCCACAGAGATTTACAGCCTTGGAAACCCTATGGGGTTGCTGTGAGTCAGAATCGACTTGATGGCAATGAGTTTTTGGGTTTATACACTATAAGGAGATCTTTAAGACCATATCATAATGCCAAGTTTTGTTTTCTGGTTATAAAAACACACTATATGCCCCTTATGTAATATATTGAAAATTAGAAGAAGAAAATAAAAATTGCCCATAAACCAAACCATTCTCTAGGTAGTGGTCACTTTTGTTTGTGGCGACAGGAAAGGTAGCACTGAATGAGGGTGAAGTTTACACAGCTTGACTAGCATAATTGATATCAGTATGTTGTCCACAAGAAAAAGGATGAGTTGGTAAATGCTATCTTATACATGTATTGCATTGGGCAAATCTGCTGCAAAGGACCTCCGTAAAGTGTTGAAGAGCAAAGATGTCACTTTGAGGATTAAGTTGCCCCTGACCCAACCCATGATATTTTCAATCACCTCATATGCATGTGAAAGCTGGACAATGAATAAGGAAGACAGAAAAAGAATTGATGCATTTGAATTATGGTGTTGGCGAAGAACATTGAATATACCATGGACTGCCAGAAGAATGAACAAATCTGCCTTGGAAGAAGTACAGCCAAAATGCTCCTCGGAAGCAAGCATGGTGAGACTTCATTTCATGGACTTTGGATATGTTATCAGGAGGGACCTGTACCTGGAGAAGGACATCATGCTTGGTAAAGTAGAGAGTCAGTGAAAAAGAGGAAAACCCTCAATGAGATCGATTGACACGGTGGCTATAACAATAGGCTGAAACGCAGCAACAGTTGTGAGGATAGCACAGGACCAGGCAGCATTTCATTCTGTTGTATATAGGGTCAGTGTCATAGATTGAATTGTGTTCCCCAAAAATATCTGTCAACTTGGCTAAGTCATGATTCCCAGTATTGTATGATTATCTACCATTTTGTAATCTGATGTGATTTCCTTATGTGTTGTAAACTCTATCACTATAATAAGATGGATTGGCAGCAGTAATGTTGATGAGATCTACAAGATTAGATAGTGTCTTAAGCCAATCTCTTTTGAGATATAAAAGATAGAAGCAAGCAGAGAGACATAGGGACCTCATACCACCAAGAAAGCAGTTCTGGGAACAGAGTGCTTCCTTTGGACCTGAGGTTCCTGCGCTGAGAGGCCCCCAGACCAATGGAAGGTTGATGACAAGGACCTTCCCTCCAGGGCCAACAGACAGAGAAAGCCTTCCCCTGGAACTGATGCCCTGAATTTGGACTTGTAGCCTACTAGACTGTGAGAGAATAAATTTCTCTTTGTTAAAGCCATCCACTTGTGGTAGTTCTGTTATAGCAGCACTAGATGACTAAGACAGTCAGTATGAGTCAGAATTGACTCCACAGCACCTAACAACAACAACAACATCTTATACATAATTCTGCAACAACATCAACAAAAACATATATATGTACGTATACATATATATAAATACATATACAAATATATATATGGAGTCTTGGTGGCACAGTGGTTAAGAGCTCAGCTGCTAACCAAAAGGTTAGCAATTTGAATCCACTAGCTGCTTCTTGGAAACCCTATGGTACAGTTCTACTATGTCCTATAGTGTCACTATGAGTTGGAGTTGACTTGACGGCACCGGGTTTTTTTGGTTTTATATGCAATAACCCTGATGGTGTAGTGGTTAAATACTATGGCTGCTAATCAAAAGGTCAGCATTTCGAATCCACGAGGCCCTCCTTGGAAACTCTATAGGGCAGTTTTACTCTGTCCTATAGGGTTGCTATGAGTTGGAATTGACTCGACAGCAATGAGTTCGTTTAGTTTTATACATATATAAATACATATAACAAACATATATATATATAAAATAAAAAATAGAAGTTACAGATACGGATACTTCTTAGACATAACCAGTCACCTCATGGCATTAGTTTTCTTAATCTGAGGACTTAGGGCCATAGTCTTGTGGGTCAATTCAGCCAGTTGGCATAATATAGTTCATAACGTTCATATTCTACATTCTAGTCTGGTGAGTATTGTCTGGGGTCTTAAAAGCTTGCAAGCAGGCATCTAAGATACTACTATTGGTATCTATATGTCTGGAGCAAAAGAGAAAGAAGAAAACCCAAGAATCAGAGAAGGAACCTGGCTACAGGACTAATAGTCTTCATGAACCACGGTCTCCTCTAACTTGAGACCAGAAAAACTAGATGGTGCCCAGCTACCACTACTGAATGTTTTGATCAGGGTCAATATAGATGGATTCTGATAGAAGAGGGAAAAATGCGAAACAGAACTTCAAATTATCAAAGATTCCAGACTTACTGGACATATTGGGACTAGAAGAATTCTTAAGACAATTGCCCTGAGACATTCTTTAAACCTTGAACAGAAACTATCCCCTGACATCACCTTTTAACTGAACAGCAGATTAATTCGAGAAGTAAAGAATCTCATCCTTGAGAAAGGTACTCTGTAAAAAATTATCCATAAGATACCAAATGGACAACGGTTACTCTAAAGCATATATAAGAAGTAGGTAGGGCAGTGAGGCTGAATTAATGGCAGTAGAACAACTAGAATAAAAATATGAGAATGATGACACAAACTGAAGAATGTAACCAACGTCACTGAACATTATGTGTAGAAAATGTTTTGCTGTGTATATTTTCACCGAAAATACAATAAAATATTAACTAAAAAATTGGCCATAAACCATCATTTAAGAGAGGTTGGCATACTATAGCTAAGGGTCAAATCCTGCCCATGGCCTGTTTTTGTATAGTTCTTGAGCTAAGAATGGTTTTTCACATTTCTAAAGGGTTGTAGGAAACAATGTCAACAACACATACAAAAGAGGAATATGCAACAGAAACCATATGTGGCCTGCAATACCTAAAATATTTACTGTCTGGTCCTTTACAGAACAAGTTTGCTGATTCTTGATCTAGTAGTAACCACTATAATTTTGGTGTGGCTTCTTCCAACTTCTGTTGAGTAACTGCAAATTTATAAGAAAAAAAGATCTGTGATATTACTCTCTATGGTTTTGTATCTTGTTTAATATTACTTCATGAACATTTTCTCATGTTCTTGAATAATCTTTTAAAACATGATTTTTAACAGCTTTATAATATTTATTTTGTCTTTATACTTCCCGGCTGTTTTCATTTGGTATTTCACTATCAACACTGGAAATAAGTGTTATCTTTTGAGCCCTGTTATTTGAGACAGTGAAGGGAAAT
Organism: Trichechus manatus latirostris; assembly: GCF_000243295.1. Classification (NCBI taxonomy): domain Eukaryota; kingdom Metazoa; phylum Chordata; class Mammalia; order Sirenia; family Trichechidae; genus Trichechus; species Trichechus manatus. The sequence continues at coordinate 734,995 of NW_004444100.1, read as the reverse complement.
TAACACAAGAATTTTAGAACTGTCAACATTGCCTACAAAAGCAAGCTTGGTTTATGCTAAATGACTATTCACAATTGAACTAAAATTAAGGCAGTTTGGGATTCAACAGAACGTTTTAAAAATGTAAGCTAAGATTCTGGTGCTTTGATATATTGACTATAAGATTTAGGATTAGTTAAGAAATGTTAGGTGCCGTCAAGTTGGTTCTGACTTTTAGAGACCCTATGTACCACAGAATGATCTTTCGCCATCCTCACATTAGTGCTATGTTTGAGCCCATAGTTGCAGCCACTGTGTCAATACATACCGTCAAGGGTCTTCCTCTTTTTCACTGAACCTCTCCTTTACCAAGCATGATGTCCTTCTCCAGGGACTGGTTCGTCTGATAACGTGTCCAAAGTACGTGAGATGAAGTCTCACCATCCTCACTTCTAAGGAGCATTCTGGCTGTACTTCTTCCAAGACAGACTTGTTCGTTCTTCTGGAAATCCATGGTATATTCAATATTCTTCACCAACACTATAATTTAAAGGAATCAATTCTTCTTCGGTCTTCCTTATTCATTGTCCAGCTTTTGCAAGCATATGAGGCGATTGAAAATATCATGGGTTGGGTCAGGTACACCTTAGTCCTCAAAGAGACATCTTTGCTTTTTAACACTTTAAAGGGGTCTTTTGCAGCAGATTTGTCCAATGCAATATGTCTTTTGATTCTTGACTGCTGCTTCCATGAGTGTTGATTGTGCATCCAGGTAAAATGAAATCCTTTATAACTTCAATATTTTCTCCATTTATAATGATGTAGGTCATTGGTACAATTGTGAGGATTTTTTAAATTTAATTTTATCTTGAAGTGTCATCCATACTGCAGTCTGTAGTCTTTGATCTTCATCAGTAAATGCTTCAAGTCCTCTTCACTTTTAGCAAGCAAGGCTGTGTCATCTGCATATCATTGGTTGTTAATGAGTCTTCCACCAATCCTGATGTTGCGTTCTTCTTCGTATAGTCCAGCTTCTGTATTATTTGCTCAGCACACAGATTGAATAAGTATGGTGAAAGGATACAACCCTGACACATACCCTTACTGATTTGAAACCATGCAGTATCCTTGGCTCTGTTTGAATGACTGCCTCTTGGTCTATGCACAGGTTCCACATAATTAAGTGTTCTGGAATTTCCATTCTTTTCAATGTTATCCATAATTTATTACGATCCATACAGTTGAATGACTGCATAGTCAATAAAGCACAAGTTATCTTTCTGGTATTCTCTGCTTTCAGCCAAGATCCATCTGACATCAACAATGATATCCCTCATTCTACATCCTCTTCTGAATCTGGTTTGAATTTCTGGCAGCTCCCTATCCATGTATTGCTGCAACTGTTTTTGAATTATCTTCAGCAAAATTTTAATTGTGTGTGATGTTAATGGTATTGTTCAATAATTTCTGCATTCTATTGGATCACCTTTCTCTGGAATGGGCACAAATATGGATCTCTTCCAGTCAGTTGGCCAGGTAGCTGTCTTCCACATTTCTTGGCATGGACAAGTGAGTACCTCCAGCTCTGCAACTGTTTTATTAGTATTCTGTCAACACATCTCAACTGGTATTCTGTCAATTCCTGTAGCCTTGTTTTTTGCCAATGCCTTCAGTGCAGCTTGGACTCCTTTCACAAATACCATCGGTTCTTGATCATATGCTAGCTACCTCTTGAAATGGTTGAATGTTGGCCAGTTCTTTTTGGTACAGTGACTCTGTATTCCTTCCATTTACTTTTGATGCTTCCTGTGTCATTCAGTATTTTACCCATAGAATCCTTCAATATTTCAATTCAAGTCTCGAATTTTTTCATCAATTCTTTCAGCTTAAGAAATGCCAAGTATGTTCTTTCCTTTGGTTTTCTAACTCCAAATCGTTGCACATTTCATTATAATACTTTACTTTGTCTTCTTGAGCCGCTCTTGAAATCTTCAGGTCTTTTACTTCATCATTTCTTCCATTTGCTTTAGCTACTCTGCATTCAAGAGCAAGCTTCACAGTCTCTTCTGACATCTACTTCGTTATTTTGTTTCTTTCCTGTCTTTTTAATGACTTTTCACTTTCTTCATGTACAATGTCCTTGATGCCATCTCACAAGTCATCTGCTCTTTGGTCATTAGAGTTCAACATGTCAAATCTATTTTTGAGATGGTCTCCAAATTCAGGTGCAATAGTACTACTTTAGCTCTCAGCTTCAACTTGAAGTTGCATATGAGCAACTGATGGTCCTTTCCACAGTTGGCCCCTAGCCTTGTTCTGACTGATGATATTGAGCTTTTCCATTGTCTCTTTCCACAGATGTAGTCTATTTGATTTCTGTGTAATTCCATCTGGTGAGGTCCACATGTATACTTGCCATTTTTGTTATTGAAAAAAGGTATTTGCAATGAATAAGTAATTTGGTCTTGCAAAATTCTATCATGTGATCTCTGATGTCATTTCTATCACCAAGGCCATATTTTCCAACTGCAGATCCTTCTTTGTTTCCAACTTTCGCGTTCCAGTCATCAGTAATTATCTATGCATCTTGATGGCATGTTTGATAAATATCAGACTACAGAAGTTGGTAAAAATCTTCAATTTCTTCATTTTTGGCATTAGTGGTTGGTGCATAAATTTGAATAATAGCTGTATTAACTGGTCTTCCTTGCAGGCATATGAGTATTATCCTATCACTGACAGTATTGTACTTCAGGATATATCCTGAGATGTTCTTTTTGACAATGAATGGGACACCATTCCTCTTCAATTTGTCATTCCCAGCATAGTAGACCATGTGATTGTCTGATTCAAAGTGGCCGCTACTAGTCAATTTCAGCTCACCATGCCTAGGATATCAATCTTTATGCATTCCCTTTCATTTTTGACAACTTCCAATATTCCTATATTCCATACTTCTTACATTCCACGTTCTGATTATTAATGGATGTTTACAGTTGTTTCTTCTCATTTTGAGTCGTGCGACATCAGCAAATGAAGGTCTCAAAAGCTTGACTCCATCCACGTCATTAAGGTCAACTCTACTTTGAGGAGGCAGCTCTTCCCCAGTCATCTTTTGAGTGCCTTCCATCCTAAGGGGCTCATCTCCTGGCACTATATCAGACAATGTTCTGCTGCTATTAATAAGGTTTTTAATGGCCAATTTTTTTCAGAAGTAGACTGCCTGGTCCTTCTTCCTAGTCTTAGTCTGGAAGCTCTGCTGAAACCTGGCCACTAAGGGCAACCTGGCTGGTATTTGAAATACCAGTGGCAAAGCTTTCAGTATCACAGCACTTGGTGGAGTTAAGAACTATTAGTCTCAATTTTCTTACCTGAAATCCAAGAATAATGAAACATCTGATAGGGTTATGGTAATGCTTAAATGAGACAAAGTAAGTGAAAATAGTATTTTAAATAATGTGATGAAATATTAGTTATTATTACGCTGGCAAGCCTCTTGATATCAAAGTTATCACTTAGCAGACAAAGAAATATGTCAATAAATATTTAATGGGTGGCAGAGTTATTACACTGAAGTAATGAAGAACAGAGGACAATTTCAAAAATGACTTCTTAGCAGCTCACTTCTTCCCTGGAAATTTACTACTATCCTGGGAATAATGCATGGTTCAAAAGTTGAACACTTCTGCATGGCATTTAATTAGAATGCAGTCTGAGCATGCTACAAGAAGAATTTTAAACAGTCTTGCTCAGTTTAAAATATGCTCAATGTCAGCATATTATGTCTTTTTTCACTAATAGTTACCCTATCAGGATGTATTTGACAGTCAATCTGTGAAACAGAGATTGAACTTTATTTGAAATGCTTCTTAATATACTATCTATATTTTGTGATAAGTTTATCGTTATTTACTACCCTGTTTGCAATTGTCTAAGAAATGAATGGGGCCCTGGTGGCACAGTGGTTAAGTGTTTGGCTGCCAACCAGAAGGTCAGCAGTTTGAATCCACCAGGCGCTCCTTGGAAACCCCATGAGGCAGTTCTACTCTGTCCTCTAGGGTGGCTATGAGTTAGAATCTACTCCATGGCAATGAGTTTGGTTTTTTGGGTTTTACTGGTTTATGGCTTCCTTTTTCTACATAACAATTTGGAAATTAGAATTTAAGAATCAAATGGTGACAAAGACTGTTTGGAGTTGGTAGCATTCCCCAGTAGAAGTAATGAAACCAAGTTTGTGGGTCTTCAAGTTTATATAAATTTGAGTGCTCTCTTTTAGAAAAAGAACACAAATGGCGTGAATACAAACATATGTAAGTAAGCAAATACTTATTTAGGAGGGACCTGAGCAAGTGAGGGGCCCCTGAAGCTTCAGTTTCATTAGCTTCTCAGTAAATCCACCTCTGCTCAGGCACATTGAAAAGAGCTTCCTTTTCCAGAGGGCCGCTACTTTCTCTCCATCTGTCTTCTACCTGCCTCTTGCTTTAGCGTAAAGAATACAGATGAGCTATATTAGGTCAATTTCACAATCATGAAGTTTAAGCCTGTGCTTACTTGAGGAGCCAGCTGGCTTGCTGAAGTGAAAGCTTCTAAGATGTGATGCTATGGTTGGGAACAAGAAGACCAACTAACAATTCACGCTAAGCGTACAAATAGAACTCTTAGATTCAAGAGAGAGTCCGTGCCCTTCTTTCGGTGCAGATAGGAGGACCTGCCAGCCCACACGGTGACCAGTTAATTCTTGAGCTAGCCTACTTATATCACGTGCAAACGTGACCCAGCTGGAAGAATGTCAAGTGGCTGTCAGTAGCTTGCTGCATACGTGTCTGTGGTCTCTGTTAAGACTGTGTCAAGTTGGCCTTTTTAGGAAAATGATTTCTGCTTGTTGGATGGATTAACTTTCACCCTGGCTGTGAAGCAAGCGAGTTTCAGAGAGCTATTTGGGTGACAAAATTGTACAGATAAGATGGCATTTCTCTTCTGTCTGAATGACAGTGTGCTGAGTGTTGGTCTGACTGCATGATAATGGTTGGGAAACTCTAAATAGCAGGCTATTCATCTTTAAAGAACATACAGCTAAATATGAAGTACATACGATATGAGTTAAATAAGCAAAGGAAATAATTTGGTAATAACTAAAACTAATAAATGTATAAATTTTGATGAGAATTGTGTCTTTAAGAATTCTTTTAATTACTATTAAATCTTGGCAACAAATATCCAAAGTATGGATTTTTATTCATTCAGTGTGAAATTAAGAACATATTTTAGAAAAAAAAAGTGTAATTTATTTTTTGTTTTGATTTATATTCATAGTTCTTCCCAATTAAACTTTGGCCTCCATAAATACTAGTATCTGAAAGTGTCATGTCATCCCATCAAAACCACCCACTCAAGTCTTGTCAAACTTTGGATTTTCTCCATCAGCAAACTGAGCCTTAGAGAAGGCAAGTGACTTGCACATGATCATTCAGCTACTATACTGATAAATTTGGTACTAGAATCCAGGTCTCATAAAATTTCTAGTCCATTGCTATTTTAATCAACCATATTTTGCTATTTCCAAACTATGTAAATTCAATAAAACATAAGCAAAATAGAACATAACATAATGTTTTTATTTTAATATGGAGTAGAAATTATGATATAGGAAAATCAGGATTTATGAATGTACTGGGGAGAGGTGGAGAGAGAGAAATGAATGAACTTTAAAAACAGAGTAGAGTGGTCCTTTCTGAAACCAGGATGGGAATGGTATGGAGGGAACATGACGATGAATACAGATGGAAGGTGAATATTGTCTCTACCTCTACCTCAGATCCCAATCGTCTTCCTTACTTTGGCCAAGGTAAGTCAAGGTCATAGCCAAAAGTCATACTGAATTTATGCCTTTCCCATTTTACCATCAGTCCTAAGTCCAGGGAGATAATAAACCAAACCAAGAAACCTGTTGCCCTTGAGTAGATTCTGACTCATAGCAACCCTATAGGACAGAGTCAAACTGCCCCATAGGGTTTCCAAGGAGCAGCTGGTGGATTCAAACTGCCCACCTTTTGTTTAGCAGCCATGGCTCTTAGCCACTTCTCCACTAGGGTTCCAGGTAGATAATAATCAATGACTTTTAGTTGACACACGTTCATGGAGATTTATCAGAAAAAGAGGGTTTTAACTAGACCTAGAGTTGGTGCCAGCGAGGACACACGCTTGTATGTTAGGTGCTTCTAAGATGTTCCTTATTAGAGACCAACGTAGTGAGTGTAACCATTAACTCGGAATGTGTATTTGCCTCCTACAGCAGCTCATTAGTTGTAGCAGATGCTGTTGGTGCCCCACCCATGTCTCCTAGTTCTTCAGTGCACAGTAATTGGATTTCCAACTACTGGTCTCAGTATTTCTTTTCCTGAGGGATTTTTCTGACTGCTAAAACCCAATTTGCCTCCTGTCATCCAGTGCTGCTATAACAGAAATACCACAAGTGGATGGCTTTAACAAATAGAAGTTTAGTCTCTTACAGTCCAGGAGGCAAGATGTCCGAATTCAGGGCGCTGGCTCCAGTGGAAGTCTTCTTCTGTCTGTAGGCTATTGAGAAAGGTCCTTGTCATCAATCTTCTCTTGGTTTGGGAGCATCTCAGCGTAGGAACCTCAGGTCCAGAGGACGCGCTCTGCTCCCGGCACTGTTTTCTTGGTGGTATGAGGCCCCCATGTCTCTCTGCTTGCTTCTCTCTTTTATATCTCAAAAGAGATTGGCTTAAGACACTATCTAATCTTGTAGATCTCATTAATATAACTGCCACTAATCCATCTCATTATATCATAGTGATAGAATTTACAACACACAGGGAAATCACATCAGATGACAAAATGGTAGACAAACATACAATACTGGGAATCATGACCCAGCCAAGTTGACAGATACTTTGCGGGGACACAGTTCAATCCATGACACCTCCTATATGGCAGACAGATTTGCCGGGGAATTAATGCTCCATGGGATCATACTTCAACTAATGAATGATAGCAGTTGGTTTATATCCCCATTTCTTTAGTCCTGAGGCATATGTTCTCAATTGGTTTCTAGTTTCCCCACAGTGGTAGCTAGCTTGATAATGTAGCCGTTTATTGACTGTCTTCTCCTTCCTGTCACAATTCCCTGATCCATTACTGATGTTTCCTTCACCTCTCACATGAACTATGTGCACCCTAATCCTTGTCTCAGGGTCTACTTTTGAAGGAACCCAAGTAGAGATATCGGTATTGCTTACTATGTTAGCAATGAAGTCTCACAACAAACCTCGGGAGAATCCACCTACATCAGGCAGGAATGAATTCAGTTGCAAGGAGCAGCAAACTTAATTTCATTAACTTAAAAAAAAAAAAAAAATTGGTGGGTGGGGCTTACCACCTCTGTAAGGGTAAAGATAAGCATTTCCTTATAAACTGAAGATCTGGTCTACTATCTCAATCCAGGAGTGTATTTCATAGGTGAATGATCCTGTTCATTAATCATTGCAAGAAAGAAAGATTATAAATCAAATATTCCAAAACTAAAATCATTATCTCTAGAGATGTCATGTAACTTTTACCTGGGGTACAGGTAATCATTCATTCAATCAAACTGTCAGTGTTGATTTAGCAAAAATTTATATATAACACTTACTATTTTAGGTACTGGAGATGCAACAAGGAATGAAGCAAAGTTCCTGCTCTCACAGAGCTTATAGTCTATTTGGAGGAGACTGCCGATCTACATGAATACACAAGTAAATGGTGGCACAGTGATTAAGCATTGAGTTGCAGACTGAAAGCCTGTTTGAATCCATCAGTCCTCCGTGGGAGAAAGATGTGGCAGTCTGCTTCCATAGAGATTACAGTCTTGAAACAGTACGGGGCAGTTCTACTCTGTCATATAGTGTCGCTATGAGTCAGAATTGACTCCAGGACAATGAGTTTAAATGTATCATAAGTAATAAGTGTTAGGAAGGAAAAAGAGCAGGGGTGGGGTGAGGTGTTGTATTTTATACAGGATGTTCAGAAAAGGTCTTTCTTATAGGGTGACAAAGAACAAATTATCTCATTTGGTTTCCATGATGTACATTTAATGACCAGTTCATCTTAGAGAATATACCAGGAAGTATCATTGCTTAAAATGGGGGCTTTATTGGGAATTTTTTTAGGCAAAGTGGTTGTCAATTTATATTTCCATTAAAATTTTTCTAGATTAAAATTATAAACATGACATAGAAATTTGACCTTGATTTATTATTTATCTTTGGCTTATAGTGAATTCAAAATTTGTTTTCTAAGGAGAATCAGGACCTGACATATAGATATTAACTTAATTCACTTTCAAACAGAATTGTTGTTGTTGTTTGGTGCCATTGAGTCAGTTCTGACTCATAGCGACCCTATGTACAACAGAATGAAATACTGCCCAGTCCTGTGCCATCCTCACAATCATTGCTATGCTTGAGCCCATCATTGCAGCCACTGTGTCAGTCCATCTTGTTGAGGGTCTTCCTCTTCACTGACTCTCTACTTCACCAAGCATGATGTCCTTCTCTAGGGACTGGTCCCTCCTGACAACATGTCCAAAGTACGTGAGATGAAGTCTTACCAACCTCGCTTCCAAGGAGCATTACAGCTGTACTTCTTCCAAGACAGATTTGTTCTTTCTTCTGGCAGTCCATGGTATATTCAATATTCTTTGCCAACACCATAATTCAAAGACATTAATTCTTCTTCAGTCTTCCTCAGTCATTGTCCAGCTTTTGCATGCATATGAGGCGAATGAAAACACCATGGCTTGGGTCAGGCACACCTTAGTCATCAAGGTGACATCTTTGCTTTTTAACACTTTAAAGAGGTCTTTTGCAGCACATTTGCCCAATGCAATGCATCTTTTGATTTCCTGACTGCTGCTTCCATGGGTGCTGATTGTGGATCCAAGTAAAATGAAATCCTTGACAACTTCAATCTTTTCTTCATTTATCATGATGTTGTTTATTGGCCCAGTTGTGAGGATTTTTGTTTTCTTTATGTTGAGGTGCAATCTGTACTGAAAGCTGTAGTATTTGATGTTCATCAGTAAGTGCTTCAAGTCCTCTTCATTTTTAGCAAGCAAGGTTGTGTCATTTGCATACTGCAGATTGTTAATGAGTCTTCCTCCAATCCTGATGCCTCATTCTTCTTCATAAAGTCCAGCTTCTCAGATTATTTGCTCAGCATACAGCTTGAATAAGTATGGTGAAAGGATACAACCCTGACACACACCTTTCCTGATTTTAAACCACGCACTATCCCTTTGTTCTGTTCCAACGACTGCCTCTTGGTCTATGTACAGGTTGCACGTGAGCACAATTAAGACTTCTGGAATTCCCATTTTTTGCAATGTTATCCATAATTTGTTATAATCCTCACAGTCGAATGCTTTTGCATAGTCAATAAAACACAGGTAAACATCTTTCTGGTATTATCTGCTTTCAGCTGTGATCCGTCTGACATCAGCAATGATATCCCTCGTTCCACATCCTCTTCTGAGCTCAGCTGTTAACCACAAGTTCGGCAGTTTGAATCCACCAACTGCTCCTTGGAAGCCTTATGAGGCAGTTCTACTCTGTCCTATAAGGTCACTATGAGTTGAAATTGACTCAATAGCAACTGGCAAACAGAGTAAAGAGGCTTTATTTCTAGATGACTGTTTTCATAGGCACTGCCATAAACGTTTGGATATTCTTCCAAATATCATAGCTACACCTTTGGACATAACAAGGCATTTTTTCAGTACACTATATATTTTATACCCCAAAGTATCTCTGTATTCTACCATTCAGACAACACTGGGTCCATGCATAGACAAAATTATCTATTTAGATTTGGCCTCAGAGAAGGCAAACTTTTCTTTGAGAAAGGATCAAGAAAGATTCAGCAATGTAGTTGATTCATTAATTCAAGAAATATTTATTGAGCACTTAACATGGTCCCTGACATTACGTCAAGCCTAGGTGATACAAAGAGAAATAAGGTACAGTCCCCATTATGGATTGAATTGTGTCCCCCCAAAAGATGTGTTGAAATCCTAACACTCAGTATCTGTGAATATGACCTTGTTTGAAAATAGTCTTTGAGGATGTTATCAGTTAATATGAGGTCATAGGTTTGGCCCTAATGCAATGAGTGGTGTCTTTATAAAAGAGAAGAGAGACAGATGGAAAGTCAAAGACAGAGGGAAGACAGCCATGTGAAGACAAAGGCAGAGATTGGAGTGATGCATCTACAAACCGAGATTACCTAGGATTACCAAGAACCACCAGACGCTAGGGAGATAAAAGGAAGAGTCTTCCTTAGAGGTTTCAGAGAGAGCATGGCTCTGCCAACACCTTGATTTTGGATTTCTAACCTCCAGAAGTGTGAGGCAATATATTTCTGTTGTTTTAAGCTACCTGGATTGTGATACTTTATTACGACAGCCCTAGGTAACTCATATAGTGCCCTTAGAGATAATTTACAGAAAAGGTCTGTAAGTCTTTTGAAGGCAGTGTGGTGAGAACACTCAGGAATGTGCAACAGGGACATCTATACCATGCTTCAGAAGTCAGGAAAGGCTTCCTAGAGAAGGTGCTCCCTCAGCTTAGCCCTCCGGGTAAATGCTAATTATCCAGATTAATGGGGATGTTGTGAGGCATAGGTTCTCCTAGCACAGGGAGAAAACCAGATGCGAAGTCCCTGAGAGTAGTTCTGTGGTTGCTTCTGTGTGTTTTTGTGTATTTTGGGGTATAGTTCACCTAGACCTGAAGATTTTAACTCATCTGAGGCAACCGAGTGTTCCTTTACAGACTTGCTATTCAGGGCTTCCGTTTTCTCCTAAAGATGTTTTTGCTGCATTTTGTTTTTTTTTTTTTTCAGTTGGAAATCATTCTGGGCAAAAAAGAAAAGAATAATCCTTTTGCTTTCTCTATTTGCTAACAGTGTGCTATCTCTTCTAAGCAGTGGGCTTCTTTCTTCCTTGTTTCTTTTATTTTACTAATACAGGTTTTTAAAAATCTTATCTCTTTTTTCTTCAGCATTTTTCTTAAACTTTGCCTCACTGTGTGTCTTTATTTTCTGAAAGCTACTTATATAGGTTTTTTTGTTCTCATTTGCATTTGTGTTTGCTCATGTTACCCTCCCTCTACTGTGTGTGCATATGTGTGATGATGTCCTCTGATGTCCTTTTCAAACATGAGCCCATCAGAGAGGTCCCTGGAGGGCCATATTCTCCCTTTAAATACCCCTCCCCACCATCTTCATTTTATTCTTCATTTGAACTTGAGGCTCAGAATTTCATTTATTTTAGAACCTTTCGTGCCCCTTGAGCCATGTCCCCCTTTAAGATTTCTTGCCATGGGATCATACCTAAGGTTTTTCCCTTATTTTTTGAACCTTGTCTTCCTGAAAATCTAAGGAATAGTCCTAATAATTCCTAGAGTGCTCTTTCTTGACTATCATAGCTACCAAAATGACCTACAAATGTAGACAGTGGGAGAAATTCCTTAGAATGTGTAACAGGATGTTTAATACAAGTTTTCCTATCGTCATGGAACTTCCATAGAGCTCTCAAAGTCTGAGAGCAACTGATGACATGTTTCCCCATATTCTAAAGGAAGAGTCGAGCCATCTATGCTGAAAACGCAGACAGCATGGTCCAAAATGATTTACCCAGCCCAAGCTTATCATTCACCTCAGAAAGGCTGAATAAGACAAGATGAAAACCTTCTTTGGGTTGTTGAAACAGCTGGTAGGGGGGTTCTCTTTGGTAAGAATAGTCAATGTGCTGAGAGTTACCATGTACCGTAATTTCTGTATGAAAAGGGAATAGGAGAGGTGAGCCTTGCCTTAAGTCAGTTGAAAAAAACCAAACCCATTGCTATCGATTGATTCCTACTCATAGCAATCTGATGTGTTTCAGAGTAGAACTATGCATAGGGTTTACAATGACTGTAATCTTACAGAAATACATCACTAGGTTCTTCTTCCATGGTGCCAGCGGGAGAATTCGAACAACCAATCTTCTAGTTAGTAGCTGAGCTCAAGCCATTTGCACTACCCAGGGACCTTGAAAGGGACTTCAAAGGAAGCACTTGAAGAGTTTCACATGTAGTCCATGGAATTTGAGGGAGACTGCAGTACCTGAAAAAATCTAAACATGTGGGTGAACAGCTGCTCTTTAGAGCAAAAGAAGGGACAGTGTTGAGAATGGCCCCCATGTCCAGATACATGGCGATCTTTCATGGATCACATGGAAGGGGGATGGATGTTTTGTCTTGAAAGGGCTTTGCTCAAAAGCTGATTAGTGCAAGGTAGCTTCAACAGAAGGGGAACCAGCAGCCACCAGGGGCTTGGTGGAAATTATGAGACCTACCACAGGCATTGTTGCCTACATCAAGGAAACTGTGGTCAAGAGTTCCCCAGCAATGGGGGCTCTAAATAATCCACAAAATTGCTCTGTGGAGAAAAAGTCAGTGTTTAACTTTGCCATATCCAAAGGCCACTAATGCTATATTTTAATTGAACTGATCAGGTAAGTTTTTGCTCCATGCCTCCCTGACTCCTCCAATACCAACCCTGAAGGAACTAAGTGTGGATGAGTGAATGGTGGATGAAGGTTAAAAATCAAGATGAATAAATGGAGAAGATGCAGGCAGCTGTGGGAGAGATAGTCCAGCATGGATGATGCTCCCTTTCCATCAGTACAATCATGCTGGAAAGTGATTACCCACCAACCTTTTCCAAGGGCAATGTCCTTTGCATCTAGATGGGGGCATTGATTGGGTTCCATCCAATGGAATGTGGGTGAAAGTGATTTGTGTTTCTTCTCATCCTGGTCCACATTAACCATCCATAATATCTTCCCTGTTCTTCCTTTTTCTTTCTGTGGCTAGATGTTGATATCCAGGGTGTGTCGCAAACACTAGAAATGCCTGGTCCCTGTGCCCTCAGCCTTTACAGTTTAAGTGTACAATAACTCATATTCCAGTTGCCAGCACAGGTGTATCTTTGCTTGTGTGCTTTCTCTGGCCACTGGAGTCGTCTTTGCCCATGCATGGCAGGATGAAAATGACAGGAAATTAACACCTCCCCCAACATGGGAACAGCCCAAAACCAATGACTGTTAGGAGCTGGAGTAAATACCCCAGCTCCCTTCTCCTTAGGAGAGATAACTCTGAGGCACATAATCTATACTGTTTCCCAGCAGGATTAAGCTCCAGTTGCCTTCAGTAATAAGGAGTCTCTGCATGGTGCAAACAGTTAAGCACTCAGCTACTAACCAAAAGGTTGGTGGTTTGAATCGACCCAAAGGTATCTCTGAGGGAAGGCCTGGTGATCTACTTCCAAAAATTTACAGCCATTGAAAACCCTGTGGAGTAAAGTTCTACTCAGACACACATCAGGTCTCCATGAGTCAGGGTTGACTCGATGGCACTGGTTTGGTTTTTTGGTTTGCCCTCAGTGATAACTTGTGTACCCTGTTTTATTTTTCTTTCCCATTTCACTTCCCTAGTCCCTAGTGGTTTTCTGGGATCACCTTCTATCTTAGTTATCTAGTGCTGCTATAACAGAAATACCACAAGTGGATGGCTTTAACAAAGAGAAAATTTATTTTCTCACAATCTAGTAGGCTACAAGTCCAAATTCAGGGTGTCAGTTCCAGGGGAAGGCTCTCTCTCTGTTGGCTCTGGAGGAAGGTCCTTGTCATCAATCTTCCCTTGGTCAAGGAGCTTCTCAGCACAGGGACACTGGGTCCAAAGGAAGTGCTATTTCCTGGCTCTTGTTTCTTGGTGATATGAGGTCCCCAACTCTCTGCTCACTTCTCTTTCCTTTTTTCTCTTGTAAGATAAAAGGTGATGAAAGCCACACCCCAGGGAAACTCCCTCTACATTGGATCAGGGATGTGACCTGAGTAAGGGTGTTACATCCCACCATAATCCTCTTTAACATAACCCAATCTTGCCTCATTGACCACAGGCAGAGATTAAGGTTTACAACACGTAGGAAAATTACATCAATCACAAAATAGAGGACAACCACACAATACTGAGAACCATGGCCTAACCAAGCTGACACATATTTTGGGGGGATACAATTCAATCCATAACACCCTTCAAATAAAAACTGTTGCTATTGTTAGTTGCCATGGAGTTGACTCCAGCTCGTGGCCACCTTATTTACAATGGAACGAAACATTGCCCAGTCCTGTGTCATCCTCACAATCACCAACATGTTCTTATCCACTGTGGCTATTGTGCCAGTCCATCTCACTGAGGGTCTTCCTCACCCTCATTGGTCCTCTACTTCATCACACATGATGTCGTTCTTCAGCGATTGATCCCTCCTGATGACGTGTCCAAAGCAAACAAGCCAGACAATGTTTCCATTGAAGCATAAGGTTTTCATTGACTGTTTTTTGGAAGTAGATCACTAGGTCTTTTTTCCTAGTCTGTTTCAGCCTGGAAGTTCTTCTGAAACCTGTCCACTAAGAATAACCCTACTTGTATATTTCCAGTATTATATCAAATATACAAGCCGCTACAGTATGACAAACTGGCAGATGGGTGGTAAAATAAAAACTACTTAAATTCAAATCCTTTTTTTCAGGGTCTGCTTCTGGGAAAGGCAAAACTAAGTACCGGGCAACTTTGGAATCCACATTATTGAAGATAGCTGAGTCTCAGACATCTTGGATCCTTGAATGACTGAGTGGAGCAGAGTCCCCAGCATCACCACCACATTGCTTCATCCATAGTACAGCTGATTTCACTTTTAGTGAGCAAAAGCTAAATTTTCACTGTGTTAAGCCTCTAATATTTCAGGATTTATCTAATGCAGAACCTTAACTGTATATGCTGTATATGTCCCATATCCTCTTTGGCAGAATTCCAATCATAAAGCAAGTCCAGACTGGAGGAGGGGAGGAGTTTTAAACTGGTTGAGGGTTTAAAATTTTCATATCACTCTCACTGGATTTTTTACTGTATTGAAAAAGAAACTCAAGAGTTATTATCTGGGTTTTATCCAGAGGTGAGGAAAAATAAGAGGAGAGAGTGGTTAAAAAAAAAGTAAGTTGTTTCCTGATTGCATCCTACCAAGTTCAACTCTTCCAAGAACTTGTTACGTATTTGAATTGATCTGAGAGATTTTAAACTAAGTATTTCGTTTCCTTTCCCATTAAAAAAAATTATCCTGTTTTGATTTATTTTCAGGATAATGAAAGACCTCTTGAAACCATTCTTGATTTTCATTTACACTGTAAATAATAAATATCTGGTAAAACCATTTTGAAGAAATCTTATAAAATTTTATAAACGGGGAATACAGACATGGAAACAGGGTCACACACAGGGGGAAGACATGTGAGGATCCATCTACAAGCTAAGAAATGGCAACAAATGCCCAGGCTTACCAGAAACTGAAGGAAACCAGCAAGGATCTTTCCTTAGAGCAGAGAGAGAGAGCATAGCCCTGCTGATCCCCTGAATTTGGACTTCTACCCTCCAAACTATGAGAAAGTAGATTTCTGTCCTTTAAAGCCACCTGTTTTGTGGTATTTTGTCATGGCAGCACTAGGAAACTAAGACAGATGTATTGATTTTAAGAGCATCACCAATGATTGCAATTTATAGCCAGGGAGAAAACAATCAATATTAAACCCTCCTGACCCCAACAAGCCTTTTTTGTATAAACATGAAATATGCATATTAATATTCATCTTGCATGTGTTGTAGTTATTAAACAATATATTCTGGAATTTCTTCAACATATTTTAGGTGGGACTTTGATCAAACATCACTTCTCTCAGAGCTGTTTAATATTTTTTGCTATCTTTTTCATGATTTCTTTCTTATTCCCTAACTCTTCTTCTCCATTTTCACTCACTAATATATATATCTGAATTAACTTGAGAGTTTTTAAAATAACTATCTCCTTTACTTTCCCATTAAATTATCCTATCTTAATTTTTAAAATAAACTTTGATTTATTTTCAGGATTATGAAAGACCTTTTGAAATAGTTCTTGATTTTTATTTACATTGTAGATAATGAATATCTGGTAAAACAGTTTTGAAGAAATCCTATGTATTAATATTTTTTGTAATCACAGAGCTATTTTGTTTTCCACTAATTCTTTTTTCCAACATTTTATTATAAAAATTTTAAAACATACAATAGCTGTTAAAAGAACTTTAAAGTGAACACACATGTACCCACTGCTAGAGTCTATGCCATAAACATTTTACTCTACTTGCATCATCACATACTATTCAGAGACTCTTTTGTAAACCCAGTGGCCCTACTCTGCGCTATCCAACACTCTGTTAAAAAAAAAAAAAAAAAAAAAAACCATTGCCATCGAGTCGATTCTGACTCATAGCAGCCCTATAAAACAGAGCAGAACTGCCCCACGGTGTTTCCAAGGCTGTAAATCTTCATGAGAGCAGACTGCCACATCGTTCTCCCCTGGAGCTGCTGATGGGTTTGACCTTTGGATTAGCAGCTGAGTGCTTAACCACTGTGCCACCAGGGCTGCTCCAGACACTGTGCTGATTTCAAAATTAGCATTTACTAGAATATATCAAAATTATCTATTTCTTGTCTGTATTTTCTGCCAGATTATAAATTCTTTGAGGGTAGGACCTGTATCTTATTCATTCTTGTATCTCCAAGGCCCAGCCCAGTGCATGGTTCACCCCAGATGCTCAACAAATATTGAATTAATAATTAAATGAGCTGAACTGGTGGGGCGGGGGGTAGTACAGAGCGTGAGTCCACTCATAGTGGTCATGGCTTAATGGAGAAAACAGACAAGAAAATAAGTTATTACAAAACAAAAGGGTGTTAGAAATCTGTACAAATTGCTATGTAAGTACAATGGATAGAATGAATAACTGGGTAGGGAAGAAGTTAGGGAAGGCTCCCCTAAGGAGGTGATAGTATTTTTCGATCTTGCAGATGAGTAAGAGTCTTTAAGTGGACAATGCAGGCAGAGAGAAGAGTTTGTGCAAAGGAAGAGATGAATGAAGACTGACTTGTCAGCATCATGTCTAGAGCCTAAGAGCATTATTTAGGCATCAGAATCAGGGCTATTCTATATAACACCATCCCTGGATTCTACCTCCAAGGGGCAAGTAGCTCCTTATGTTTCACCTAGAGTTCGTATGGGCCCAGAGCTTTAAAGGGGCTCAATGTGTAGGTGGTAAACCCATTATCTTCACGGGAGCTGGGCCATGGAAAACAGAGAAAGACCACTGCTTCATTACTGCTCTATAATCAAGCTGGCTGTTGAGATCAGGCTCTGTGCTCTGCAGTTCTCAAACATCTGTTTTACTTTTTTAAGTTGAGTCCAGTCCTTTCGGATTGTTACCTTGATTTCTCGAAGATTAACAGCACTGGTTTCAAGTGTGATTTCCTTCAGAATCCTTGTATGGAACTTGTCTAGGTTTGGCTCCTTCAACTCATTTAAGGCTGTCACATGCACTCACATTGTCTCCTAGCATTTTTGTTATATTTTTATTCTTTTTTAATGAATTTACTAGTAAATATATTTATTTTTATTTTTTGTTACTTTTATAGATGGGTTTTCTGTTAGTACATTTTGGGGTAGCAAATCACTACCTTATTTTCAGGACAACACTGACTCATATCCCCTCGAATAAATTGATGTTCCCATCTCAATACATCAACTTGGAGCGGAGAACAAGTTGACCTGCTAAAGGACTAGACTCATTTTCAAAGAAGGGATGATGGGCAGAAATCAAGAAGTGGGAAGGGAACTTCATGATTTATGAAAATAAGAACTATCTCTTTTTGTTTAAAGAACATACATTCGCATGTATCCTGCACTTCAAATCCTCTTAAATGTTTACTCTACCCTTTCAAATCTGAGTGGAAAAAATAGAAACACAATAAGTCATTTTCCTCTAGACTGTCATAACTTCTTATATTTTTGGCCTCAAGGCGTGGACTCACCTTTCTTTCTATTTCTTCATATGAACATGGCAAAAAAAAAAAAAAATCCTGATCTTGGCTTTTGTAATTCCCACCCATGCTCTCCATCATTTCATTCTCTCTCTCCTTCCCTGTTGTTCTTTTATTTAGTCTTTCCTCCCTATAGTCAAATGCTTTTTGGGTTAAATTTATTGCATGGGTTTGATTTAATACCATTCGGATGAAATGGGTTGAAAAGAGCTTTCTTGGACCAAAGAATGAAGATAGAGAGGCACAAAGTTCATTCGCTAGGTTAGCCTTTCTTCTACTAAGTAGCCTTTGGTTCCCATCTCTGCCACTAGGTGTTGCTATGTAATCTAATAAAACATAGAGTCTATGACTGAAAAATGAGTAGAGGTTGAGCTGAGTGAGTCAGAAATAAAAACTAAGGTCATTTGGCCTAAATAAAATCCTGCAGATTATCTGTAACAGCTCTTTCAAAACAGCAGGATGAAGCCTTGGAATATGAATTGGAAAGTTTATGAATTAACAACAGCACATGAAGGGGTTTCACCTTTATTGAGGAAAATGAATAAATGCTTTGTATTTTATGTGTCCTTCCTTTTTTCCCTCTATTAAATTGAACATCCTGTTGCCTGCATTTCCATTAGCATAGCTGAATGTTATGGTCTGAACGCATTGGCTGGGCAGTTAATGTCTGCTGAGGTATAGACTACTGTACCTGAGCCTTCATCAGATCATATATTTTATTGTTCAAAAATTTTAGAGCTTATTTTTAAGGGTGATAACCTGTACTAGGAGTCCCTGGGTGAGGCAAATGGTTAACATGCTCAGCTGCTGAAGGAAGGCTAGAGGTTCGAGTCCACTCAGAAACATCTCAGAAAAAAGGCCTGGTGATACACTTCTGAAAAATCAGCCATCGAAAACCCTATGGAGCACTGTTCCGCTCTCACACACATGGGATCAACATGAGCAGAGTTAGATTGATAGGAACTGGTAACATGTACCGGAGGGCAGTGGTGTTTCTGTGGTGGAATTCTCACCTTATTCAGTAGACCTGGTTGATTCCCAGCCAATGTTCCCCATGGGTAGCCACCACCCATCTGTCAGTGGAGGCTTGCATGTTGCTATGATGTTTAACAGGTTTCAGTGGAGCTTTCAGCCTACTATTGACTCGGAAGAAAAATCAGCCAATGAAAACTCTATAGATCACAATGCTTTGATACGCAACCAATTATGGAGTTGGAATAGGATTGGGCAGCATCTCATTCTATGAGATGGGGGCTGACTAGATGCAGCTAATAACAACAATAAACCTGTACTACCTGAAAGCAAACTCAACAAACATAATACTTGTCCTTAGGAATATTTTTGGGTGAACTCCCGTTAATCCTTTAAGACCCAAATCAAAAGTTTTCTAGTCTGTCAAAACTTCCCAACAACCCCAGGCAGTCCCTCCTTTTCTTTCATTCCCGTGCAGAGCTGTGCATTTTTCCTCTGTGGCATTTTTCATCTTACAAGGTCTTCTTCACAGATTGTGAGTTCCCTGAGGATAGGGATCATTTTAGATCAGCCACTTCCCAACACGCCTTGCTGCCACCGCCATTTTGACTACTTCAGGCCTTTCCTGGCAGAAGGAATGCCAAATAAGCACACAGAATTACCAGTTCCCCTGAGCTCTGCACTAGAGCCGTCTCTCATGCCATTTCAGCAGGAGGTAAACTGTTTGTGTGTGCTTTGTGTTTTATAATATTGTGTGCTTAGAAAGAATAATGAAGAGCTCACTGAATTGATGTGAAAAGAGGTTTTTTTTTTTTTTAAATAGTGTCTCCAGATATTTGTAAAAGGAGTTGCTTATTATTATTCATTCATTGCCAATCCATTTAAAATCAGTTACACAGTGGAGGAGAGGAGACTTTGTTTGTAAGAGATGCTAAATCAGCATTTAAATCAATGAAAAGTTTTTAAGCAAATTGCTGCACTTTTCCTCCAGAGAGAAATAACTTGAGGCTAGGAAACATCCTTTCTTTATGAGTTTCACATACTTGCAAATTCAAACTATGTCTAATGTTATCAGTACTTACGTCTAAGTTTTCTACATATTCTTAATTTTCTAAAATAAGCATAAATCACTTTAAAAAACTTATAAGGTGGTGAGTTCAGCACACATTTATTTAATGTTTTCATTGTGCCTAGTGGTATGTTGAAAGATGGAGGAGATATAAACTTAGTATCTGCTTTCAAGGAGTTCGTATGGGGCCATGTATACAATGGATGTAAATATAATTTGCTAATAGCTAGGAGTCCCTAGGTGGTACAAGCAGTTATTGCTCTTGACTGCTAGAAAATGTTGGAGGTTCGAGTCTACCCAGAGATGCCTCAGAAAAAAGATGTACTTCTAAAAAAATCCGCCACTGAAAACCCTAGGGAGCACCGTTCTACTCTGACACATATGGGGTTGCCACAAGTCAAAGATGGCTTGAGGGCAATTGTTTTTTTCAGAAACTCAGTGGAAGATTTGATTAATCCTACAAGGGCGGATGAGATTGTCAGGGAGTTTCCACAGAGAAGCATGACTTTTGCACCAGAATTTTACCATCTTTGGAGTCAGGAAGCTTTACAATTTTTACTTCATGGCTTAGCTAAACTGAAGCACTGAGGGATTTAGACAAAGTTTACATGGGGTTTTAAAAGCCTAGATTTTTAAGCTTTTAGTAACTGATCAGATATATTTTTAATCTAAATGATAAAGTTACTAGAATAAATCAAAATGACTGTTTCTGTCATTATATTGGTATAGCCTTAATTTGTTGTTTGCTGTCAAGTCCATTCCGATTTATAGCGACCGTGTAGGACAGAGTAGAACTGCCCCATAGGGTTTCTTAGGCTGCAATCTTTATAGAAGCAGATCTCCAGGTCTTTCTCCCATGCAGCAGAGCAGAATAGATGGTGGCTTTGAACCTCTGACCTTTCAGTTAGCAGTCGAGCGCTTAACCGTTGCACCGCCAAGGCTCCTTAGCCCTAACCTGGTGAGTTTCAAACTGTGGCATACTTCAAAATCATCTAATAAGGTTGCTAACATACAGATTCCCAAACCTACCAAATCTGAACCTCCTGAGATGGGGAGGCAATGTGCTTTTAACAACGTCTCTATGTGATTCTGTTTAAAGAACCATTGCATAAACTATGTGACAAGTCAGAGGTAAAACTTGACCTTTTAGCATATGAGTAGTCGATGACACTACGTTTCAGGGCTGACTCAACAGCAACTAACAACAACATAGTAGTAGTATCTTCTGCTCTAACGTTTCTCTTGAGGAAACATTTATTAGGCATTCTGCTCTTTGCTCTTGGGTTGCATATAGATCATTTTTTTTGAAAACTGCAATATCCCCATGAGACCTTGTGATGGTTAAGATCGTGTGTCAACTTGGCTGGGCCATGATTCTCAGTGTTTATATGTGATCACTCCCGTGATGGAATCTGCTGTGAGTAGTCAATCAATTGAGAGGGCATTTCCTTGGGGATGTGGCCTGCATCCATATGTAAGCAGATCTTAGGGCTTTTTGCTTGCTCTGGATTCTATGGCTGCCTCCTGTTCGTCTGACCTCTGGTTCTTGGGACTTGAGCTATCAACTTATCTGCCGATCTTGGGATTTGTCAATCTTCACATCCTGTGAGTAAGAGCCCTCCTCTCCGACCTGCCAATCTTGGGTTCACCAGCCCCTGCATATACATGAATCAAGAGAAGCCGCTATCCTGATCCACGAACTTGGGATGTTCCAGCCTCTACAATCGCCGTGAGTCATTTCCTTGATATAAGTCTCTCTATATATCTATTTAGCTTTACTGGTTTTGCTTCTCCCGAGAACCTAGCCTAAGACAGCCCTATTTTAGAAATGAGAAAACTTAAGCTTTAGGGGGGCTAAGAAACTCAATCATAGTCACACATCTAGTAAGTGGTGAAACCAGTTATAAAGTTGTTGACCTCCTGCTCCTTGCCCATTTGAGTATATCTAGCATATCTCAGCCCCAGAGAGTTCAATTTTTAAAACACATTTCCTTCAAGATAACTAAGTCATTTCTATTAAAAAGAAAAGATGATGATTTTCTCACTTGGGTCTTTTGAACCGGCTGCTGACCACTCAATTTCCAGAGAGCCAGCTTTCTGTTACTGATACAATCTCCTCCACCTCCACCCAGCCTGCAGTCCTCTTTCTGGCACTCCAGTATCAGAAAGCAAACGCTGACCAATCTAAATCAGTTGCCTGCACCGCAGCACTCACCATGACTCTTAGTTGCTGTTACTGAGTCCTCCAGAGAATGCATTTCAGAGGGAGGGTGTCTCTTAAAAGTAATCCATTTGCAGATATCATGCATTAGATTGCATTTGCCCCAACCACTCCTTTGCACAAACCACTCCTTTTGCAAATGATCAGTTGAGCTTTAGCCAAGTGCAGAGAAGAAAACTTCTGACACTCTTGATTCTTTGCTTTGGCTAGGTAAGTTATGCCTGAGGACAATCTTGATTGTAACCAGGAGGGAACTTGAGAGTGCTAGTTCTAGCTGACCTCTAGAAGAGTCCAGAGAGCACCAGGGCCTGAGACGGGTCATCCTGGTTCAACCTTGAGATGACCCCAGAAGCTAATGGCACAGAATGTCTGATCCTTAAACTACAAGGAAATTGGAGACACCATTAGCTGGCCTGTTGTGGTTGTCACTAACAAACTCAGCAAGGCGAGTTTTCCCTTTGCTGAACTAGCTACTAGTTGTAGTACACTATTAAGGAAGTATTTACAGGACAAACATTTGCAGAGGGATTTGCATACATTATTTATTATCAGAGATGGGTGGCACTGTACATTTTGTTTTATTTTGATTATTTATATTGACACTTTTAGTCACTGAGGACTTGGAAGTACATGTAACAGCAGGACTTTCATGATTATGTCTTTAATGATAAAAATCCTGAGTTCTAAAAGCACCTAGGTTGAATTAACAGCGATTGAAAACCAATGGTAGTAATAAACACAACTTTAAAATTCAGCCACTGAGTTTTCTTCTTATGAAATCATTGTTAGGCAGATTTAAGAGCTTATGTCATTAAAAAGAAACAACATCAGCCATTTATGAATCCATAATCAAACTTGCTTTTGCCTTTGCATTTGCCCATTTTAAAACGGGTCAGTTTTGCACATGTTTAAGTGTGTGTGTTTCTGTGTATGTGTGTACACATCACTTCAAGTAATCACAACTTCGTCTATCTATATCAGTAGAGATATGAAGCAATCTTCCCTCTATTCTGGGACAAAGGTGGTGAGGAGGTCCCATTGTCGTCTCACAAAGGATGCCATGACAACTTCTCTGCTGTATTTCCTCCCAGAAAACTGCATTATTCCTTGCTTGTAATCTGATCCATTCTTTTCCTGAGCAACAACTAGCCCAGGTTTTCACATGAGCTTTTTAGCTATGCTTTTATGAAAACTGGTATTTCAGTAGCTGGAGAATCTGATTTAGGTGGCATCTAGCCAGCTTCTTCTCCCTGTGCCATTCAGGCAAGAGAAACCAGCTGATTGTGCAACAGTAGAAATCCCCCTACACAGGCAGTTCACCAATTGGCAGAGGTGCTGGGAATTTGCTGGGCAGCATTCTGGAGAGCCAGCCCTGTCTGGTCCGTCTTTATTCCACTGTTTCCTAAAGCGCAGCGTCTACTGTAACGTGGTGTACTGTGACAGGCTGCTTGGCCCATATGTACTAGTTCTGAGAGTGAGCTCAGTGATGAGACCCAGAGGAAATGCTCATCTGTCTGCTCTTTGGGAATGTCCCTGTCTAGGAACAAACTGTGCGCTAACTTGGTTTATTATTTTTTGTAATGGGAGCTTAGTAAGGTTGGACGGTATTGATACAAATAAAAGTAAGTAGAAAATTGAGAACTTCCTCTGAATAAAATAGACTACCGTCCCATTTCATATTAACACACTCACATATATATGCATCCCCACATATTTACTAAATATTTGACTGGAAGATTTAGTTGGAGAGAGACGCATTTTTCTCCCTAACCATGCTCTTGCCTTAGCATTTGCCCATGAAAAAAAGAGTAAGTTTTTGCACATGCGTTTGTGTGTGTGTGCATGTGTGTGTAATGGGGTGAGGGTCTTACTTTATTCAGAGAAAGCCCTCAATTTTCTACTTACCTTTAGCTCATGGAGAAAGAAAATTTTGTCAATTATGCTCTCATGGATACACTGGTAAGTGAGTATTAACTTCTCTTTCCTTTTGCTACTCTCTCTTCTCCATAGGAGGAGATGTGGCTAATCTGACTGGTTCTGGGACAGAGACTGCTAGATGTCTCTATGACAGCCCTTCTTTACTTCTTCTTACTAACACACCATGATCCTATATTATTTTATGCAGCAGGCAATATGTCCAGATAATAGGCTATATATCCCAGCCTCCCTTGCAGCTAGAAGTGGTTAGTGAGATGGAAGCAAAAGTTGTTGGGAGGAGGGGTCTGGGTGGGAGGCATCCCAGGAAAACTCTGATGTAGCTGGGAAGATGTAGTTTTTTCTCTGACTTGTTCTTCCTTCCTGTAGCCTGGAACATAGATACTATGGCTGGAGAGGCAGTGGCTATCTTGCAACCTCAAGGTGACCTTGAAAATAGAAGCTACAGGTTAAGGATGTGGAGTTAAAAGATAGAGAGATCCCCAGTCCCCAAAGACTGTGGGGCATATTACAAGTCCTGGCTTTCTTATCTTCAAACTTATTTTTCTAGGAAAAAAATGAACCTGTATTTTGTTGAAGTCACTGTTACTGTCGAGCCTCCTTATCTGAGGGTTCTGCAACCACAGACTCAACCAATCTCAGGTTGAAACTATTCCAAGAAAGAAAAAGGGAATTTGTACCGAACATGTACAGACTTTTTTTCTTGTCATTATTCCCTAAACAATACACTATAACAACTATTTACATAGCATTTACATTGTATTAGGTATTATAAGTAATGAAGAGATAATTTAAAGTATACAGGAGGATGTTGGTAGGTTATATGCAAATAAGGGACTTGAGCATCCTCGGATTTTGGTATCTGAGGGAGTCCTGGAACCAATACCCCTTGGATACCAAGGGACAACTGTGTTTAGATTTTTTGTTCAATGCGGCTGCATCTAAACTGTCACAAACCACATACAAGTCACACAATCAAGAACAGTCCCTCTCTACCTCTTTCTCACCCCCTTCTCCCTTTTCATCTCTCATATTTTGCCCTCATTGTAGCTCCGTATGTCCAAGTTGTAAGCCTAGCACTTGGTCTGCTCACCATATGAGGATTAGAAGCACAGAGGTGGTCAGTCGTCACTGAACACACATCCAAGATGACAACGGGATCCTGCCTCCAGATGTGAGACAAATTAACCCACTAGATTATTAACCACTTCCATTTCCATAAAGAAGAGCAAATAAAGTGGAATAGAGAAGGGCAGATGTTTCCTTTTTGGTACTTCTGAGAGGGTAGGAGTGTTGGTGGGAATTCCTTCTTCTACGGGATGAGAGAAGAAAGTGGGAAGAACGTTTCCCTGAAGACACAAATCCTCACTTGATCGTATTTGTTTATAGTTCCATATTGTTTTACTCTGTCTTTCATTTCTTCTTCTCTAGCTGTTTTAAAAGAAGGGAAAATATGGTCACGATATCAGGTCTGTTAATACAACATGCAATTTAGCTTTACCTCTGCTTTGGCTGGTGACTCTGAGGAGAATGTGAAGGTACACATGCTGTGTCCCATGTGCATCTGGCCACCACTGAGGGGCAAGGATGGCATAAAGAACGGGTGTGGGGAGAGGAGACTCTGGTTCTGTTTTCCTACTTTGGGTTATATACTTTCTGAATCCTGGACTCATTTGTGCAAATCATGAATGAAGGAGCAGGAAATTACTTTGTTAGAAATGCATTTACTTTACAGTGAATTAAGGGTTATTGTTGTTGGTGCTGCGTGCCATCAAGTCAATTCCAACTCATAGCCCCACATGACTGAGTAGAACTGCCCATAGAGTGTTATTGGCTGTAATCTTTATGGAAGCAGATCACCAGACCTTTCTCTCACAAAACAGCTGGGTGGCTTTGAACTGCCAACCTTTCAGTTAGCAACCAAGTGCTTAACTGTTGCCCCACCAGGGATCCTTAAAAGTAGGCAGTCAAAATTTGTGATGGCTCTTTGGAACTCAGAATTCAATGCACAGAGCTTCCTACACTGCTCCATAGAAGGCTAAACTAACAACATTTACTGTTAAAAAAAATGGGATGAAGGATATCCATCTCTTTCCACTTTTCAGAATCTTATTCTTCCTGTCTACTGTCTTAAGACAAATACGTAGGAAGAGGATTAAGATCCTTTTGATTATACCAAAAGTGATTTCAACATCACCTCTTAAACACCATTTTTCTTTCTAGTGAGATGAAGACATGTTCTGCATTATTTCTAAGAGGCATCGGAGTTGAGAATTTTGTCAAGACTATCTATTTGGGAAACAGAATTTATTATGCAGTCAACCGCAATGACTGAAATAATAACCTAGAGCTTGAATCTCAAAGCAATTTGTGTGTGTGTGTGTGTGTGTGCCCCAGGCCCTGCTCCATGGATGGCCCACTTAGAGCCGCCAAGCATCAGATGGGCCGCTCCCTTGCTGTGAGAAGTGAACACCTGCACATATGTTTAAGATTCACCTGTCACACAGTGACTCTGTTAAAAGCTACCTAGTGTTCAATCTGACCTGTTTCATAATAACAATATCTTGCATTTCTTCATCACCTTTTGCTGGGAAACATAGGCTTTTTAAAAATATACTCAGGTCATATCACAAACGTAGGCGGCAGGTGTTGTTCTTTTCTTCTTAAAGACGAGGAAAATGAAGACTCAGAAAGGAATTGTGTGATGCATATAGGCTCCCTAAAGCATATGTAAAACCAAGACTTCAATTTGTCCTCAGTTTGATTTAGTATAATTTGTTAAATCAGCTATTGATATTTTTTCTCATACAATTTTTTATTGAAATCTAATTTACATATCAGCTGGACAATGAAAAAGCAAGACCGAAGAAGAATTGATGCGTTCAAACTATGGTGTTGGTGAAGAATATTGAATATACCATGGACTGCCAGAAGAATGAACAAATTTTTCTTGAAGGAAGTGCAACCAGAATGCTCCTTAGAAGTGAGGATGGCTAGACTTCATCTCAATTACTTTGGACATGTTATAAGGAGGACCCAATCCCTGGAGAAGGACATGATGCTTGATAATGTAGAGGGTTAGTGCAAAAGAGAAGGACCCTCGGTGAGATGGCTTAATACAGTGGCCGCAACAATGGGTTGAAACATTCCAACAACTGTGAGGATGGCGCAGGACCAGGCAACATTTTTTTCTGTTATACATAAGGTCCCCATGAGTTGGAGTCCACTAAGAACAACAATAATTCAAATATCATAAAATTTCTCCCTTTAAAATGTACAATTAATGGTTTTTAGTACATTCACAAAGTTGTACAAGCATCACCACTAATTCCAGAACATTTTTATCACCCCAAAAAGAAACCCCATAAGCATTAGCAGTCATTTCCTATTTCCCCCTCCCCCAGTGCCTGAAAACCACCAATCTACTTTCTGTCTCTATGCATTTGCCTATTCTAGACATTATATATGAATGGAATCATAGAATATGTGATCTTTTGTGACTTATTTCTTTCATGTAATTGCATGTATCAGAACTAAATAATATTCCGTTGTGTGGATATAGTGCATTTTGTTTATTCATTCATCAGTTGATGGACATTTCGGTTGCTTCCACCTTTTGGCTATTGTGATAATGCTATAATGCGACACTGGTGTACAAGTATGTTTTTGAGTCCCCGGTTTCAAGTCTTTTGTATACCCAGGAGTGGAATTACTCATTCATATGGTAACTCTAGGAGCCCTGGTGGCAAACTGGTTAAGAGCTCAGGCTGCTAACCAAAAGATCAGCAGTTCGAATCCACCAGCCCCTCCTTGGAAACCCTATAGGGGAGATCTACTCTGTCCTATAGGGTCACTCTGAGTTAGAATGAACTCAACAGCACACAAGAACAACAATGGTAACTCTAAGGAGCCCTGGTGGCGAGGTAGTTAAATGCTCCAGTGCTAACCAAAAGGCTGGATGTTCAAACCAACCAGCAGCTCCTCAGAACATAAAGATTACAGCCTTGGCACAACAGAGAGTCCCTGATGGAGCAGGAGAAAGGTGGGGTGCAGAATTCAAATTCTGGTAAAAAGACCAGACTTAATGGTCTGACTGAGACTGGAGGAACCTCAGAAAGCATGGCCTCTAGACTCTCTGTCAACCCAGAACTAAAACCACTCCCGAGGCCAACTCTTCAGACAATTAGACTGGACTATGGGACATAAAATGATACTTGTGAAGAGTGTGCTTCTTACCTCAAGTAGCTACGTGAGACTAAATGGGCAGCTTCTGTCCGGAGGTGAGATGAGAGGGCAGAGAGGGTCAGGAGCTGGTTGAATGGATGCAGGAAATCAGGGGTGGAAAGGAGGAGTGTGCTGTCACAGTACAGGGAGAGCAATTAGAGTCACATAACAATGTATGTATAAATTTTTGTATGACAGACTAACTTGAATTGTAAACTTTCACTTAAACTACACCAATAAAAAAAAAAAGATTACAGCCTTGGAAACTCTATGGGACAGTTCTACTCTGTCCTATAGGGACACTGTGAGTTGAAATTGACTCAGTGATAATGGGTTGATCAAGCCATGGTATTTTCGATTGCCTCATACACATGTGAAAGCTGAACAATGAATAAGGAAGACTGAAGAAGAATTGACATCTTTAAATTATGGTATTGGCAAAGAATATTGACTATACCACGGACTGGCAGAAGAACAAACAAATATGTGTTGGAAGAAGTACGGCCAGACCGCTTCTTAGAAGCAAGGATCAGGAGACTTCGTCTCACAGACTTTGGACATGTTATCAGGAGGGACCAGTCGCTGGAGAAGGACATCATGCTTGGTAAAGTAGAGGGTTGGCAAAAAAGAAGAAGATCCTCAACGAGATGGACTGACACAGTGGCTGCAACAATGGGCTCAAACATAGCAATGATTAGCAATGATTGTGAGGATGGTACAGGACCAGTCAGCGTTTCATTCTGTTATACATAGGGTCGCTATAAGTCGGAAGCAACTGGTGGCACTTAACAACATGTTTAATAATTTGAGGAACTGCCAGACTGATTTCCATAGGGCTCTACCATTTTACATTCCTAAGGTAACTATTGATTTTAAAACAATGAAAAAGGATGTGAAACTAGAGATCTTGGGTCACTTTCTAAGCTGGGAGAGTGGATTAAGTAACTCAGGTAAAGAGAACTCTTTTCCTCACTAGATTTCCCCTCATTTCCAATACCCTATTTTTTATCTGTGGTGGGCTTGCTGGTGTCTGAATCTAATCGAAGAGAGAGGAGACGGCTCAAGGCCTCATCTCTCCCTATTCTCAGAATACCATACTCAGTTTACAGGAAAACTTTTTAAATTTTAACCTCATATCTATACAGAAACTCTTCTACCATTAACACTTACCTCAACGTGTTTCTCACCATCATTTTCTTCAGCTGTTCTGGAATATTCTTTACTCTTCTATTTGATACGGTACTAGTGTTAATAGTAATACTAAACACCAAACATGCCTGTAGCACTTATTATACACAGCATTTAATACTTATAACAACCCCATGATGCATGTTGTTATTGTCCCAGACATTTTGGAAATGAGCTCTGAAAACAGTGTAGGGGCGGCATCTGACCTCCTCTAACTTCTAACAAGGAGAATCAAGATCAGCAGCCCAAGGCTGATTCCTATGAGGCAGAGGTCAGACATGCTTCCTTTCTCCACCATCTTTGCCAATTCTGACACCAACTGTCCCTGCCATGGCACTCTACTTCTCTGCTGATTTGATAATTCATTGCAATGGCCACACAGAACTCACAGACAATACTCATGATTATGGGGTTTGTTAGTGAAGCAACAGGTTACAATCCAGGTTCAGGAACACTCAGGTTACCGTTTTTCCATCGGGACAGCCTCTTTTCAGCTGTGCCCACAGGCAAGCTTCTCTCTGGACCCTTGGCCTCTGCGCTGCTTAAGCAAGTGTTACAAAGCTGTTTTAGCCTGCCAATAAGTACCCAAAGGTACCTCACTTGGCCAGTAAGCCTCAATCCAAAGGTACTCAGCTCCAGGTCCGTAGGTCAGCAAACCTATCTCCACCAAGTGCCCAGAGGCACCCTGCTCTTCCAGCAAACCTCCTGCCCAAAAGCACTCGGTTTTCTAGCTCTGTGGGCCAGGAAACCCACTGTGCCGTCTCCTGCTGGTCTCTCCTGCCACCGTTTCTTTGCCACGGTTTCTCGCCATCTTCATTGGTACAGCTCACTCTCTCTTTCTCTCTCTCTCTTTCTGTCAGTTTCCGGGTTCCAGGAGCTTCTCAGTGCAGGGATCCTGGGTCCAAAGAACACGCTCTGCTCCTGGATCTCCCTCCCTGGTGATGGTGGAATCCTCTGTCTCCCACCTCTAGGATTGCTAATTTCCAGCCCAGAGGGATGGCAAAAGTGACCAATCCCTTTGATGAGCCTCAATTACCTTATTTTCACAGTCCCACCCAAGTGAGTTACAAGACCATGGTGAGAAAGGCCACACAAAAGTGATTCATCGTACCACATTAGCGGGGGTGTAAAATCAATCTCGTTGACCACACAGCCATCCATGATAAAGTGGGACTGACTGGGGAGGGGTGTAATGTCAGCCTTATCCACCATAGTATTTATTTCTTCTAGCCCTTTTCTTGGAGTCCCCAGGTGCAAATGGTTAACATGCTCAGTTGCTAACCTAAAGGTTGAAGTCCACCCAGAGGCACCTCAGAAGAAAGGCCTAAGGATCTACTTCTGAAAAGCCAGGTATGGAGCACAGTTCTAGTCTGACACACTTGGGGTTGTCATGAGTCCGAACTGACTCAACAGCAGCTGTCTTTACTGACTGCACTTTCTCAGGTTCTGAAAAAATCTGGAAATCTCCCTTACACTGGAAAAGTCTGAAAAATTACTTTTTTCATCTCCCTCCCCCAAATGATACTACTGAAGGGAGTTGTAGAGCTAAGTAGGCTTGGGATGACTTGGTTTTATTTAATTATAATTTTAATTATTCCACTAGGCCATTTATGTCTCCAGAGCCCATTCTCCTTCTTAGATATTCTCTGCTAATCAGAAGGTAAGTTTGTAAATGTTTTCTTGATGTTTTTAAGCATAGTTCTATACCTCAGTTTAGTTTAATTGGGATAATTTCTTGGCTTGGCAGATAGGAATAATCAAGGGTAATCCCTCTACACGCAGTCCAATAATCAATTTTTTTTTGCCTATGAAACAGAACCTAGCATTATCATTTCATACCAAGTGAAGGATGGCTCCTCACTTAAAATGTTCTCCCCGCAACACATTCTACACTTTCACTGGTTTTTAAAACACATTATTAGAACAGATGACAACAATTCAAGAGTGGATTCTGAAATTTTTTATGCCAAACTTTCATTAAATGGGAAAAGCAGATGCAAATCTAAATATTCCACTAGGGATGGAAGTAAAGGAGCCTCTATTTTTAAGGCATTATTTAAGTTAATTAAATCAAAGAGTCCATGGGTGGTGCGAACAGTTAAAGTGCTTGGCTGTTAACCCGAAGTTGGAAGTTTGAATCCACCCAAGGCATCACGGAAGAAAGGCCTGATGATATATTTCCAAAAATCAGCCATGGAAAACCCTATGGAGCACAGTTCTACTCTGACACATACGGGGTCGCCATAAGTCAGAATCGACTAGAAAGCAATTGGTAGTTTTTAAATTAAAATGGTATCTCTCTCTTTTGGTACTGAGCGCTGAGTCGTATGCTTTCTTATTGTTTAAAACACCAGAATGGAAAACTCATGCCCTCAATGTGATTTTTTTTCCTAACTATCCCAGTCTCTCAATCCTTTAAAGAGAAAAAAAGAGGGACTGAGTATCTGGAAAGAACAGACATTATAATTTTGCATGGGCTTTGACCATACATTTTATGTTGCATGACAAGGGAAGCAGCTTTTTCTTCTCATCTTTTAATCCTTTCTATCTACAAGATAAGAAGTTGGTTTGCTCTCAGTGATAGATTATAATAAGGGTAAAAATGGTTCCCTTATTTCTTCTCTGGAAGAGGTGTGTGTGTGTGGGCGCACACTCACGTGTGTGTGCACACATGTGTATGTGTGTGTTTGAAAGTCTTCAGGGAAAAACCAGAGTATAACTGTAGGGAATAATGGAAAATTAATTTTAATTAAAGTACTATAATAAAAGCAATCCCAGAGAGCTTCTTTTCTGAATATCATTATAAATATCACTATATTCATTTCATAGGCAAACATGAGCTCAGAATAAACAAATCCATTGAATTTTGTTAAAAAGTCATTTAACTCATGGTTTACCTCAAGTTTGTTTCATTTCTTTAAAAAAAATCCCTTTTAACTCTAGTTCATAGTAACATTCAAAGAGAGATTTGTTTCTGAGTTGCAAGCACCTTTTACTGGAGATTTTTTTTTCTCACAGTCATTCTCTGATATGAATTGTAGATGACAGATACTTAGCTGATTGTCATAACTGGCACAGTTTTAAAATAAGATGGACATGAATTGTTTTCTACTAAAATTTTTAGAATTGGAATATAGTTCAATGATTGAGACACTTGGGGTATATTCATCCTTTAATCTTTTATTGTATTTGATTGTTAAAATATACACAAATGCTCCATTTCTCAGGGCCTGTGCTCTGCCTCAGGCCTCTGTTTCTCCAGTCTGAGCATTGTTTCATACCTTCTGTTTCCATCTCTTCCGGTTTTCATCTTGTCAAGACTCTGATAATCTCAGAGGCAGAAAAATGCAATGGATATGGAATCAGAAAACCTGGATTTGAATCCAAGCTCTATCATTTGCTCACTTTGTAACTCTGGGTAAATTATTTGACTTTTCTGTGGTAATTTCTTCATCTATAAATGCAGGAAAATGCTTGATACTTATTGTTGCTCTTATACCTAAAGCTAATCTAATTTTTCACACAAAATTTAATATCATAATTTATTTAGAATCAATGGTGGCTAGAAAAATTATATATACCAGTAATTTCCCTCCCATCAATACCTTCATACCTGATCTCCACATGGATACCAATATTTGCCAGTGTCCGAACAAATTATAATGATCTGTCCCCCAACGGGACTTTATCTTTTCTGTTGTTCAATACTGACATTTTTCTCCTTCATATCATTTTTGAAAGCAGATTAATAATGAGTAAATGAGTATTGATATATCCTTACAAAACAAATTAACCCACCTGAACTCAACCACTTCGTTTCAGAGAGAGCGCAATGCTAGGACACGTAACAAAATTTCCCAGAGGTGAAGATTCCCAGGAACGACTTTATAGGCAAGATTGCTATAGGAGATCACAGAAAGGCAGAATAAGGGCCAAGAGAGGTGAGACAGAGTCCAATAGCCTTTACTGGGAGTGAGCCAAGAAGAAGGGGCTAAGGACCATGGGAAAACTACAGTGTCCTCAGGTCTGTGGAACTCATAGACCTGAGCAGGAGGGTATCCCTGAGGCTACCTGACTATAACTGAGAGTACCCAAGAAGGATGGCTGCCCTAGGGTGCAGAGAGAGGACTCTTGGAAGAGAAGGCACAGCAGCTGCCCACTGGGACAAGGTGCCTTAGCTAGAAAGGTCCAGGAGAGCAGAGTGTGGGGCTCAGCCCAAGCCAGTACAATGTCCATAACGAGGATTGGAGACACATTGCCCAGTGTCTTAGTTATCTAGTGCTACTATAACAAATACCACAAGTGATGGCTTTAACAAAGACAAATTTATTCTCTCACAGTCTCGTAAGCTAACGTCCAAATTCAGGGCACCAGCTCCAGGGGAAGGTTTTCTCTCTCTGTCAGCTCTGGAAAAAGGTCCTTGTCATCAATCTGCCCCTGGTTGAGGAGCTTCTCAGCACAGGGACCCCAGGTCCAAAGGACGTGCTATTCTCCTGGCTCTTGTTTCTTGGTGGTATGAGGTTCCCATGTCGCTCTGCTCGCTTCTCTCTTTTATATCTCAAAAGAGATTGGCTCAAGACACAATTCAATCTTGTAGATTGAGTCCTGCCTCATTAACATAACTGCCACTAGTCCCATCTCATCAACATCATAGAGTTAGGATTTACAACACATAGGAAAATCTCTTCAGATCACAAAATGGTGGACAATAATACAATACCGAGAATCACTGCCTAACCAAGTTGACAGATATTTCTGGGGGACAAAATTCAATCCATGACATCCAGCAAAAGTGATGACATCATTTAGCTCAATCCTGGTGTGGGATTATTTCAACCACCTAAAGTAACAATAGCGAGGCATTGGTGTTTCAGTGGTAGAATTGTTGCCTTCCATGCAAGAGACCTGGGTTCAGTTTCCAGCCAATGCACTTCATGTGCAGCTACCACCTGTCTATCAGTGGAGACTTATATGTTGCTGTGTTACTGAACAGGTTTCAGTGGAGCTTACAGACTAAAATCAACTAGGAAGAAAGGTCTGGTGGTCTACTTCCAAAAATCAGTCAATGAAAAGCCTATAGATAACAGTAGTCCATCCCTAACTGATCATGGGGTTAGTGCAGGACCAGGCAGCATTTTCTTCTGTTACGCATGGGGTCACCCTGACTTGATGGACTCAACAACAGCTAACGACAACAACAGCAACAAAGTAACAATATTCCTTGTGGACTACTAAGATACTGTAGAGCATTTTGTTCCTAGAAAATGTTTGATACATTCATTCATGCATGCGTGCAATAAATATTTATGAAACTCCTACTATAGGCCTGACACTGTCTTAGGTTGAAGGGATATAGTAATGAACAAGAGAGATGACTCTGCAGTCACAGAGCTTATATTCTAGCAGGGGAAGTCAGACCAAAAAATGAAAGTAAAATAAACAAACAGGATAGTATTAGATATTGATAAGTGCTGTAAAGACTCATAGACAGTGATATTTTAGACAGAATGGTGAGATAAGTGGTTTTTGAGTCCTGAATCATGAATATTAGCCACCCACCCTGAGATTCATGCAAAGAGAACCTTAACTGAATACAATAACATATAATACTGGCTGACTTTTTTTTTTTATCTTATATAAACTGTATTTTAATATACTGTCATCAGAAAGCTTCATTCAGAATAATTATTGAACATGTTCTGTACTCCAAGCAATGTGTTAGGTGCTGTTGCTGTTGCTGTTGTTGTTGTTATTGTTGTTAGGTGCCCTCGAGTCGGCTCCAACTCATAGCGACCCTATGTACAACAGAATGAAACACCGCCAGGCCCTGCACTATCCTCACAATCATTGCTAAGTCTGAGACCATTGTTGCAGCCACTATGTCATTCCATCTCATTGAAGGTCTTCCTCTTTTTTGATGACCCTGTACTTTACTAAGCATGATGTCTTTCTCCAGGGATTGGTCTCTCCTAATAACATGTCCAAAGTAACTGAGATGATGTCTAACTGTCCTCGTTTCAAGGAATTCTCTGGCTGTACTTCTTCCAAGATAGACTTGTTTGTTCTTCTGCGGTCCATAGTATATTCAGTACTCTTCACCAACACTGTAATTCAAAGGCATCGATAATTCTTCAGTCTTCTTTATTCACGTCCAGCTTTTGCATGCATATGACTAAAAATCCATTGCCATCTGGTTGATTCCAATTCATAGCGACCCTACAGGGCAGAGTAGAACTGCCCCATAGGGTTTCCACGGAGCAGCTGGTAAGTTCGACCTGCCGACCTTTTGGTTAGCAGTCACGTTCTTAACCACTGTGCCACATATGAGGCAATTGAAAATACCATGGCTTAAGTTAGGTGCACTTTAGCCCTCAAGATGACATCTTTGCTTTTTAACACTTCAAAAAGATCTTTTGCAATATATTTGCCCAATGCAATACGTCGTTTGATTTCTTGACTGCTGCTTCCATGGGTGTTGATCATGGATCCAAGTAAAATGAAATTCTTGACAACTTCAATCTTTTCTCCTTTTGTCATGATGTTGCTTATTGGTCCAGTTGTGAGGATTTTTGTTTTCTTTATGTTGAGGTGTTGGGTGCTAGGGATACAAAAGTAAAAGTTATAGCCCCTGCCCTCAAGGAATTGATATTTTAGTAGGGAGAGCCAGATGTCTAAACAATTATAATAAAAAATGAGAATTGTGGTAGTGGAGGCATGGCCAGGAACTATTGGTGACTTGTTGAAGAAGGGTCTTTATTGTAGTAGAAATAGCAAAGCAGCTGGACTAGACTGCGTGTTGGGAGATAATTGCTATAGGTCTCTCACATTTCTGCATGTCTTGGGAACAGAAGGACTTGCTGCCTTTTGTTTTGGACTATCTTTTCAAGGATGTTTGTATAGTGAGTAGACCTGGAAGTTAGAGATAGTGTCTTACTCCAGAGCAGAGGGAAGATTTGTTTCTTTATCATGACAGTAAAGAAAATGTTTCCCTTCAAGGTAAAGGTTGGGAAGGTTTCCCTGCAGCCTCTTTAAAAGATTGAAATGTCCTAACTCAGGATTCCTCATCTGTGATGTAAAACTATTGTGTGCTCAGCATCCACCTGGGCAGCCCCATAGTATCTGGAGGGCAAGAGAAACCAAAGTGACCATGAAACTTATACTGCCTGCTGTGCCATGAATAATAATATCCTTTGTATTTGACCCAGGAGTCTTGATGAGAAGAATGATGAAAAGGAAATCAGAAAAACAATACCATTTATAATAGCCCCTAAAAACATAAAATACTTAAGAATAAATCTAACCAGGGATACAAAAGATCTGTACAAAGAAAACTACAAAACACTACTGCAAGAAACCAAAATAGATCTACATAAATGGAAAAACATACCATGCTCATGTATAGGTAGACTCAACATTGTGAAAATTACACTTCTACCCAAAGCAATTTACAAGTACAATACAATCTCAATCCAAATACCAACAACGTTCTTTAAAGAGATGGAAAAACTAATCATTAACTTTATATGGAAAGAGAAGAAGCCCCAGATAAGTAAAACACCATAGAAGAAGAAAAATAAAGTAGGAGGACTCACACTACCTGACCTCAGAACCTACTATACATCTACAGTAGTCAAAGCAGCCTACTACTGGTACAATGACAGATACATTGACCAAGGAACAGAATCGAGAACCCAGATGTAAATCCAACCACCTACGGTCACTTGATCTCCGACAAGGGCTCAAAAGCCATCGGGTGGGGAAAAGACAGTCTTTTTAACAAATGGTGCCGGCAAAACTGGATGTCCATCTGCAAAAAAATGAAACAGGACCCATGCCTCACACCATATACAAAAACGAATTCAAAATTTATCAAAGACCTAAATATAAAGATAAAAACTATAAAGTTCATAGAAGAAAAAATAAGATCAATGCTAGAGGCCCTAATACACAGCATTAACAGGATACAAATCATAACCAACAACTCACAGACTCCAGAAGATAAGCCAGATAACAGGGATCTTCTAAAAATTAAACACTTATTCTCATCAAAAAACTTCATCAAAAGAGTAAAAAGAGAACCTACAGAGTAGGAAACAGTTTTTGGCTATTACAAATCAGAGGTCTAATCTCTAAAATCTACAAGAAAATCCAACACCTCTACAACAAAAAGACAAGTAATCCAGTTAAAAAATGGGCAAAGGAAATGAACAGACACTTCACCAGAGAAGACATTCAAGCAGCCAACAGACACATGAGGAAATGCTCACGATCACTAGCCATTAGAGAAATGCAAATCAAAAACATAATGACATACCATCTTACCCTGGCATTACTGGCACAATAAAAAGAACTGGAAAGAATAAATGTCAGATAGGCTGTGGGGAGATCGCAGCTCTTATGCACTCCTGGTGGAAATGCAAAATGATGCAGCCATTTTGGAAAACGATATGGCGCTTCCTTAGAAAGCTAGAAAAAGAAATACCATACAATCCAGCAATCCCACTCCTAGGAATATATCCTAGAGAAATAAGAGTCATCACAGGAATAGACATATGCACACCTATGTTCATTGCAGCATTGTTCACAATCCCAAAAAGATGGAAACAACCTAGATGCCCATCAACAGATGAAAGGATAAACCATGGTACATACACACAATGGAGTATTATGCAACAATGAAGAACAAGGATGATTCTGTGAAGCATCTCATAACATAGATGAATCTGGAGGGCATTATGCTGAGTGAAATAAGTCAATCACAAAAAGACAAATATTGTATGAGACCACTACTGTGAAAACTCATGAAAAGATTTGCACACAAAAAGAAACAATCTTTGATGGTTATGGGAGAGGGGAGGGGTGGAGGTGGAAAAACACTAAATAGGCAACAGATAAGAGGTAACTTTGATGAAGGGTAAGACAGTACACATTACTGGCGAAGCCAGTACAGTTTGTCCAAGGCAAGGTCATGGAAGCTCCATAGACACATCCAGACTCCCTGAGGGACTGAATTGCTGGACTGAGGGCTGTTGGGACCATGGACTTCGGGAACATCTAGCTCAATTGGCATAACACAGTTTATAAAGAAAATGTTCTACATTCTACCTTGGTGAGTAGCGTCTAGGGCTTTAAAAGCCTGTTAGCAGCCTTCTAAGATACTCCACTGGTCTCACCCTGTCTGGAGCAAGGGAGAATGAAGAAAACAAGATACAAGGGAAAGAGTAGTCCAAAGGTCTAATGGACCACAACTACCATGGCCTCCACCAGACTGAGTCCAGTACAACTAGATGGTGCCCGGCTACCACCACTGACTGCTCTGACAGGGATCACAATAGAGGGTCCTGGACAGAGCTGAAGAAAAACGTAGAACAAGATTCTAACTCACAAAAAAAAGACCAGACTTATTTGTCTGAAAGAGATTGAAGAAACCTCGAGAGTATGGCCCCTGGACACCCTTTTAGCTCAGTAATGAAGTCACTCTCAAGGTTCACCCTTCAGCCAAAGATTAGGCAGCCCCATAAAACCAAATGAGACTAAAGTGGCACAACAGCCCAGGGACAAGGCCTAGAAGGCAGGAGGGGACAGGACAGCTGGTAGTAGGGAACCCAAGGTTGAGAAGGGAGAGGGTTGACATGTCATGGGATTGTTAACCAATGTCATAAAACAATATGTGTACTAACTGTTTAATGAGAAACTAGTTTGTTCTGTAAACCTTCATATAAAGTACTATTTAAAAAATCACTGTTAAAAATAAAACAACTCTTCACCTCACAAAAGCATTGTAAGAATCAAAGGAGATGACAGAGGTGTGATGGAGATGGTTAGCTATTTCTCAATATCCATTTTTTCTTTCTTCTGTAAAATAGAAGATTTGTAGTATGACAGCAGTCACCCAGAATAAAGAAAACTGTATATTCCAGCCTCCCTTGTAGCTAGTCATGGCCAAGCAATAAAGTTCAGGCCAATGGGATGTGAGCAAAGATTAAAGAGAATGCCTTCTTCTTTCCCTTCCATCTTTCCCATTGGCTGGAATGTAGACATAATGGTGATACATCTTGGACCATATGGACTATATGCACCATAGTAAAACACCTTACTGATAGCAGAACAATAAGATAGACGGAGCCTGGGTCTCTATCTCTGAGGAGCCACCATTCAAGTCTTAGACTGCTAATGCACAGACTTATGTGACAGAAAAATAAAATTCTATCTGTTTTGAACTACTCCTATTTGACATCTCTACTGAAGCAATGAGCCTATATCCTAATTAATGGAGGATGAGAAGATCAGACTGATGTATTAGAAGAATCCTGTTGGTGGTGGTGGTGGTTGTTAGCTACCATTGAGTTGGCCCCCAACTCATTCAACCCTATGCACAATTGAATAACATTCTGCCTGGGTTGCAGATTGGCCCATTGTGAATCACAGAGTTTTCTTTGACAGATTTTCAGAAGTAGATTTCCAGGCGTTTCTTCCAATTCCATCGTACTCTGGAAAATCCACTGAAACGTATTCAACCTCATAGCAACAAGCAAGCTTCCACTGATAAACTGATGGTGGCTGCACGTGACGTACGTTGTCTGGGAGTTGAACCTAGGTCTTCAGCATGGAAGGCAAGAGAATTCTACCACTGAACCATCAAATGCCCTATTAGTGTTGGTAGTGAGGAAATAATAGAGGTAGGAAAATTAGAAGGAGGGAGATCACCTAGCTACCCAGGTCTTTTTCCCCCCTGAAGATTTTGAATGTTGGAAAATCTTCAAGTCTTACCTGGCTTATGGATTTCTATAAGAACTTTGAGTTCCATATTCAAGTAAATTAGAGACACCGTGAGTTCAAGTTAAACATGATTCTTTATTACAGATATTTTTAGCACTATCGTATTTTATGCCTCTTAAAGTAGATAATCAAAAAGAAAGTGTTGCTCAATCTTATTTGAAAATGAGTCCTATTATCATAAAACAGTATTTATGGCTGTTAATGTTTTCGGGAACATAATCTGGGAAACATGAATCCAGCACATGTTGATTTAAAGACACCTGTTTAGCACTGTAGCAACTCTAATTGGAGATGGCATCCAAACATAAACAGCCCACAAAACATTTCACAGAGAAGGATGTTTACTGGATGTGAGGACTAAAATAGCATTCGCACATGCACACACACCCCTTTGCACAAACTAAAACCAAAAGTTGCAGATACACCAAATGCTATTTAGTATGAATTTTCCTCTATGCAAAATTAAGCTTCAATTGTTGTTCCAACATGTGAATGAACAGGACAAGGATGGAAAGGATACAAGCTACTAATGCCTTCACTTGGGAAGATCTTCATGACGAAACTCCTTGCAAGAACCTAAATGGAGTGAATACTAGTTCTCGTAGCAAGAGGTTAAATTGGATGGAAGATGGCCTCTTGCCAAGAAAGTTCATGACAATCTAAGAGGCAAAATGAATGGAGATAGAACAGAACATGTAAATCCAGAGTCCTATGACTTTGGCCCCAAGATCGTTTGATCTGGCAGGAGCTATTTTCCATGAGTAATCGAGTCCTGTATAGCACTTACAGGATCAGACAGCAGTATAAATTAGATCAACAGTTAACATCCTAATTGTTTCCAAGACTGATGTGAGGTAAAGTAACTCTAATTCTATTTAAACCTTTTATAGAAAAATACTTTGCACAAAATCCTTGGGGAAAGAGATTAAAAATCACAAATTCCATGCCAAATATTCCTACAGTTTTCTCAACAGTACAGTTAATCCCCTATGTTGGCCAAAATTTATCTCATTATTTTGGTTTATATTGGCAAAAGCGTTCTTAAGTGCAAAGGAACACAAACAGAGGTGTCATACCACACTTGACACTGTCACTGTACTGACAAAGTTGACTCCAGCTGTCAGTTTCAGAAGCATTTCATGCCACACAGCTTTGTGGTGAGAAGTGGCAGGCAAGCCCTTTCATCTTTTGCAAAGTCTTCATTAGTAACAGCAACAATAAATTACCTTGGAGAAAAGGGGTGCAGATTAAATGGAAAACATTGTGACTTAGGGTCTTTAGGATCTCCTCTGGTAGAATTCTCACCTTCCACGTGGAGAACCCGGGTTCGATTCTTGACCAATGCACCTCATGCACAGCCACCACCTGTCTGTAAGTGGAAGATGGTGTGTCGCTATGGTGCTGAACAGGTTTGAGCAGAGCTTCCAGACTAAGATGAACTAAGGAGAAAAGCCTGGTGATCTACTTCTGAAAATCAGCTAACAAAAACTTTATAGATCACAATAGTTCAATCTGCAACCAATTATGGGGATGGCACAGGACCAGGCAGCATTTTGTTCTATTGTGGATGGGGTTGCCGGAAGTCAAGGGGCTGACTTGATGACAGCTAATAACAACAATGTATTGTTTCATGGCATTGGAGGTGAATGCTTAAGAAGTAGGATTTTTGAATGCTGGAAGGGTACGGAGAAGCTGCCATTTCTCCTCTGCGTGTTGGTCGCATAAGAAATCCCGGTCTACATGCACAATTTCCTCATCTTCTTCTGTGGACTGGGTCACTACCTGCCTAACAACCCAAAACAAGTACAAATTGTGTCTTCAGGTCTATACAATGAGAAAGGGATTTCTTTTAAGGGCCATGGAGACTCTAGACAAAAGAAAATCTCTTTCAGAAATTAATAGCAAGCTTTCCCCACATTCAGTGGGATACTAGTTCAGTGACATGATAATAGACACAGTGAAAAACTTGGAAGTTCTTGATCATATATTAGTTTAGGGAAGACCAGATTATGCAGAATTAATCAGGTTTCTTTTTTGTAAGCTTTCTCAGAGCTTTTAATAAGATGATGAGTATCGTGAAACTTAGAGGGAAAAAAATAATATACAGAGTTTTCTGGGTTTATTTTATCACAGGAACCTTTTTTATGAGTCTAAATAGTTCCATGAAACATCAACTTTGGCAGAGGCTAAAGGAATCTGTTAATCCATCAGCTTTTATGTCTAAGGAACACATGTTTACACAGACTAAAACTTCCCTTTATGAAACACTCAGTGGCCTGACAATCTGACCGAAGACCACATTCTTCATAAGGATATTAAGCTTAACAATACCTTAGTGAGAAATAATTTAATCCTTCAGACTGTTCAGAGTCCCTGGGTGGTGCAAACAGTTAAAATGCCTGGCTGTCAACCGAAAGGTGGGTAAAGGCCACCCAGAAGCATTTTGGAAGAAAGACCTGGCAATCAATCTTTCAAAAAACCAGCCATTGAAAATCCTGTGGAGCACCGTTCTACTCTGATACACGTGGAATCACCAGGAGTCAGAACTGACTCTATGGCAGCTGGTTTTGGGGGCAATTAAGAATAAAATACTATGCTGAATGAATCATAAAAGGACAAATATTGAATGATCTAACTTACATGAAATATCTAGAATAGACAAATGTATAGAAACCAAAGTTTATTAGTGGGGGTGGCACAGTGGTTAAAGTGTTTGGCTGCTAACCAAAAGGTCAGTGGTTCGGACTCACCAGCCACTCTTCAGGAGCAAGATGTGGCAGTCTGCTTCAGTAAAGATTATAGCCTTGGAAACCCTATTGGGCGGTTCTACTCTGTCCTATAGGGTTGCTATGAGTCAGAATGGACTCAATGGCAATGGGTTTTTGGTTTACCAGGGGCAGGAAGGAGGGGGAAAAGGGGAGTCACTGTTTGGGAAGCATTGAGTTTCTGTTCATGGTGATGGGAAATTTGACAACAGATATTAGTGATGGTTGCACAACATGATTAACGTGATTGGTTTCACTAAATTGTACATGTATGTGAAAAATGTTGAACTGTCAAATATTGTGTTATATATATTTTTACAGCAATAAAAATAGGTTAAAAAAAAAAGAATGTAGCAGTAGAAGTTGCTTCCTCTGAGCTGCTGCACAGATGGACTGCAGGCTTTGTATGCTACCCATCTCACTGATTGGAATTCTCTCCTATTTAAGAGAGAGAATGAAAGTATACAAGAATTATTTTATTATAGGGATATAACTCACAATCATCTTTAAAATATGAAATACTAATTCACATATGTCAGTACTTTATGTTTGAAACAACATCCTATAATTGAGCATCACACTCCAATATGGCCCTGTGGGTGGTGATTGATGACCTGGAGGATTCTGGAATGCATTTGTAAGATTCCAATAGGCTTTCACTGTCAATGAGGGTGTACATGCATATGTGTGCAGGAGTGTATAGGCAAGTTCACACACATGTGCAAGCACTGGTTTAAAGGCTGGGAGGAGAATTCAGAGGGGAAATAAACCACACTTCTCCCACAAATCTTCAAAGCTAGTGAGAATTTCCGAGATTGCATTTCCTTTGAAGCTTCCTCCATTCCGTTTTATGGATTTTAAGTTTTCAAATTATCATACACTATGGGCACTAGGGAGTCCCTGGATAGTGCAAATTGTTAACATGCTCTGCTGTTAACTGAAAGATTGGATGTTCGAATCCACCCTGAGGCACCTTGGAAGAAAGATCTGGCAAACTACTTCTAAAAAATCAGCTATTAAAACTTCTTTGGAGCACAGTTCTGCTCTGACATAGATGGGGTCGCCATGAGTTGGAGTCGACTTGATGGCAATTGGGTTTGGCCTTTTTTGGTTTTATGGGCACTACAGTTTGACTTCACGGATTTTTTCCTGTACTACAGAGATATCTTCACCTGATGTCTTGAACTTACTGCGTCTGGGAAAACGTTAACAGGCAGTTGAAT
Organism: Trichechus manatus latirostris; assembly: GCF_000243295.1. Lineage (NCBI taxonomy): Eukaryota > Metazoa > Chordata > Mammalia > Sirenia > Trichechidae > Trichechus > Trichechus manatus. The sequence goes on along the minus strand of NW_004444100.1, from coordinate 690,635 downwards.
ATCATTTTAGTTATAAGCTGAACTAAAAGTAGTACATTTGAAAATAGAAAAACAATGTGAGAGGTAGCTTAGCATAGTGATTACGAATATGGATTCTAGAACCATCCTGCCTGAGTTAAAACCTAAACTCTGTGCCCTTGGGCAAGCTGCTTATCCGCCCTATGCTTCAGCTTCCTCACCTGTAAAATGGGGGGATAATGGTACCCACTTCAGCTTCCTCATCTGTACAATGGGATGATAAGAGTACCCACTTCAGGTTGTCATGAGGGTTAAGTGAGTTCATATTTGAAAAGCTGTTAGAGTAATCCCTGACAATAAATGTTTATTACATTTTAATATATTTTTAAAACATTTTTTTTCATTTTTTCTCTTTCTAGCCATAATACTCACAAGTCATCCCAACATACACCCCAGGGAAAGCTGGCAAGCAAATGCCCCCTGGAGAAAGTGGCAGAAATGGTGCAAGGGAGTTAGCAGTACTGATACCTTTGAGAAGGAGCAGGCCCCCAGTACACTGCAGGAAGAACAAGGGGAAGCAGATGTTGAGATTTGCATGTTGTGGCCCGCCCTTCCCTCCAATAGGAAAACTCCTGAATAGGGGGTGGGGTGCCGTGATGGGTTAAAGACAAAGCAGGGAGCAGAGTAGTTTTCCCCTTGTTTCCAGTCAGGAACTGTGGGAGGAACCAGTCTCATAGGTCATAGGTGATCCCTCCTCCCCCCACACCAGCATCAGTGTGCCCCATTAGAGTAAATTTAGCAGCTTGGTACTGTTAGGCCAGAGGAGGCCTACATTTCATTCCCCAAAACTCCCTCTGCTCCCTTTTGTACCCTAACATTCCTGGTACCCTGTGGAGGAGACACAGAATTTAACTAACAGTGCTGGGGAGTAAGTTTCCTAGGGATATTGCTGTGGTGAAGTAAATAGAATGACCCTGGAGCTGAGGACAGCAGGTCGGGCTGTCTGAGCCAGGGACCCAATGGGGTCATAACTGGATGCCTTCTTTTAGAGCACCAGAGTAAGGGGGCACCAGAAAGACTGTCCATCCAAAAGGAGATAGGTTAAAGAGATTTACCTAAAAAGACTTCAAATTGTTTTATTCAACTGAGTTTACAACCACAAGAGGGGTAGTGTTTCTGAGGAAGATCAGATAAGCTATAGGACAATGTAGAAACTACTTTTTTTTTTTTGCAATTTGAGGGCAGTGAGGTTTAAATACACATCCCAGTAATGGAAGCATTTGTTTAGAAGACATTGATTGAGAGCCAACAACACGTAAAGTGGTGTGCTGTATGCTTCCCATCGCTGTAGAGTCGATTTCGACTCATAGCTACCCTACAGGACAGAACAGAAGTTCTTTGTAGAGTTTCCAAGGCTGTAAATCTTTAAAGAAGCAGACTGCCACATCTTTCTACCAGAGAGCAGCTGGTGGGTTCTAACTGCCCACTTTTTGGTTAGTAGCTTAGCAACCACACCTAACCAATGTATCACCAGGGCTCCTTTTTGCCAGATGCTTAGGGGGGTAGAAGGATGAGTTGGACAACTACCCTGGCTCAGGTCCTGGGCAAAAAGAAAGAAGACACCAGGATAGGATGAGACTGCTGAACTCAAGTGTGATGTGTTGAGTTTAAGGGGATGGTTACACTGCATGTAAAGGTGTCCAGCAATGAGATGGGAATGTAAGGCAGGAGCTCAGGAGAGAGAAGAGAGATGATGATATTCATTTGGGATTCTACCCACTTAGCAGTGATAACTAAAGCCACAGGATTGCCAAAGAGAATTAGAAACGGGCCAAGATTACACTCATTTATTTATTCAATGAACATGCACTGACCCCTTCTCTGTGCAGGTGCTGCAGTCAGTGCAAAGAACGGCAAATCTGGAAGTGGCAGTGGTATTGCCCAAGGAAAGGTCTAGAATCTCTCTTCATTGTGCCCCAGTGTGGCAGACCGCTTGGGCTGACCAACTGCCAAGTTTCCCTCTTCTTCCTAAGCATTTAGCTCGACCACATTGTCCAGTTCCTCTCGCACCAGTGCAGCATATGACTGCATCACTGCATTCTGACCAGTGGTCCTAGGATGTTTGCCCTGTGTGCCACTTTCAACCCAGGCCCCTATAAGTTTCTCCCTTTTTTATCTTCTATGTAAAAGGAAACTTGCTGTCTTTCCACAACTGCCAGCTTAATAAAGAAGACACACAGAGGACCTAGGAATGAATTACTGTGTGGAGCAGAGTCGCCACCTACCTCAACCTGCAGTAGACCATGATGTGAGGACACAAGAGAAAAATAAACATTTGTTTTTAAATGATTAATACTTTGGATGTTTCTGTTTCAGAAGCTAGTGTTATTAATTGCCTAATTGTGGTGGTTAAGGTTGTGTGTCAACTTGGCTGGACCATGATTCTCAGTGGTTTGGCAGTTATGATGTAGTTTGGCAGCTATATAATGATGTAATCACCTCTATAATGAGTTCTGATACAATGTAATTACCTCCATGATGAGATCTGCTATGAGCAGCCAATCAGTTGAAAGGGAGTTTCCTTGGGGGTGTGGTCTGCATCCAATATAGGTGGACTTTCTGGCAAAGCTCGATGGTTTTTGCTTGCTCTGGATCCTGCAGCTGGCTCCTGTTCATCTGATCTCCAGTTCTTGGGACATGAGGTAGCAGCTTACCTATCAGTCTTGGGATTCATCAGCCTCCACAGCCTGTGAGCCAGAGGTCTGTTGTCTAAACTGCCAATCTTGGGTTCGCCAGCCCCTGCAGCTACGTGAGTCAGGAGAAGCCTCCAGACTGATTCATGGACTCAGAACTTTGCAGCCTCTACAACCATGTGAGCCATTTCCTTGAATAAATCTTTCTCTATATATATTTATACACTTCACTGTTTTTGCTTCTCTAGAGAACCCAGCCTAAGATATTTGATACCAAGAGTACTTCTAGAGAAACAAAATTGTAAAGATGAGTTTCCTAAATTAGTTCTCAAGTCTGGTTAGTAGTAAAGATGTTGATGAGTCTGCTTCCAGTAGTAAAGAGGTCACTGCTACTCCATGGCATGAAGTTGCAATAGAAATATGCAAAATATCACCACTGATAGATCAGGTATTGGTGACAGGCGAGGCTCTGGGTGATCACATGTTTGATACCTTTTAACAATTTTATCATAATGAGAAGCATAAGGAAGCTGGTTGGTTGGTCCTACTTTCGCTAGACAGAGTAGTAAAAGAAAGAGACGAGCTTAGGGTTTCAGAGTCAAAGCTCAAGCACTGCATAAAGGCCTCAAAGTTTCCACTTGTGCCTTGAAAGAGAGACTTATTTCTTGTAGTAATGAAGCTGATGTCAACTCAATTCCTAACCTCGATTTGTGTCTGAAGTTAAAGTGAGGGCATTTGTTGGGAATAAACAGGATCCTGAAACATGGGATGAGGACATATGGGCAGATAATCAGGAATCTGGGGACACTGAGCGCCTAAATTTCATTGAATCACTCCTGCCAACAGAATCAACCCTCTCACTCCCATCTGAAGAGATTACTCCATGTTTGTCTGGTAAGCCACCCTGCCCAGTAAAACCATTAGCTCCCCCACCTCCATCTGATGAGATTAATCCAGCTGTGTCTGAAGAGCCTTTGTCTGAGTCATTGCCTGGCGTATCACTTGAGGCAGATGCCTTACAAGATAGTGCTGAATGTTCTAAAAACACATCCTAACCACCCATTTTGGCTTTTAGACCTATAGCTACACTTCAGTCCCTGCAAGCCCCAAAAGGTGAAGTACAAAGTATGACCCAGGAGGAGGTATGCTACACTCCAAAAGAACACCTTGACTTTTCTAATACGTATAAACAGAAACCTGGGGAATATGTGTGGGAATGGTTATTAGGAGTGTGGGATAATTGTACAAGGAACATAAAGATGGATTAGTATGAGCTTATTTATATGGGCCCAGTAAGGACAGATTCTTCATTTAATATTTCAGCTCGAGAGGTTAGGAAAGGATCTAATAATTTATTTGGTTGGGTCACTGAAACATGGATTACGTGGTGAGCTACACTAAATCAAGTTGAAGTACGAGACCTGCCTTGGTATACTGTGGAAGAAGGTATCCAAATGCTTAGGGAAATTGGCATGTTAGAGTGGATTTATTGGGTTAGACCCACAGACCCACAAATGTAGTGCCCAGAGCACACATCTTTTACCACAAGGATGAGGAACAAATTTGTGAAGGGAGACCAAGCATCCCTGAAGACGACTATGATTGTTATTTTATGTAAGTCAGATCTGAATTAATTTGCATTAAGACACCTCACTACAATTGGGCTGATTGGACCGTGTGGTGGTAGGGGCCAAGTGATGGCACTCAATTGACAAAGACAAGGTGGATGTGGTTACTGTAATGGACAGCGTAGTCAAAGCAGTAATCAAAATAGTCTGATTAGTATGGACTCATGACGTTGGCTACTTAGTCATGGTGTCCGTAGGAGTGAAATAGATGGGAAATCTACTAAATATTTTCTTGATCTGTACCAGTGGTAGAATACTAGGTAAAGTGAACTGCAGTCTAACTTGAATTGCCAGAATGGAGTGTCACGGCTTCTCATTCAAATCCCAGACTTGAGCTAGTTTACAGACCCACAACCTTTGAATGAAGGGGAGACTAGGTCAGCTTGAGAAAGGACCCCACTACACTACCAAAAATTTATATTGTGGAACTTTCTCCTAGCCTTCCTCAAAGGGATCTATGGCCTTTTACTAGAGTGACTGTTCACTGGGGAAAAGGAAATAATCAGACTTTTACGGGATTACTGGATACTGGCTCTGAACTGACACTAATTCCAGGAGACCCAAAATGTCACTGTGGCCCACCTGAGTGGGGGCACATAGAGGTCAAGTTATTAATGGAGTCTCAGCTCAGGTTCAGCTCACAGTGGTCCAGTCGGTCCCCAAACTCACCCTGTAGTGATTTCCCCAGTTCCAGAATGCATAACTGGAATAGATATACTCAGCAACTGGCAGAACCCTCACATTGGATCCCTGACAAGGGGAATAAGGGCTATTATGATAGAAAAAGCCAAGTGGAAGCCATGAGAACTGCCCCTACCTAGAAAAATAGTAAACCAAAAGCAATACTGCATTCTGGAGGGATTGCAGAGATTACTGCCATCATCAAGGACTTTAGGATGCAGGGGTGGTGATTCCCACCACATTCCCACTCAACCTGCCCATTTGGCCTGTGCAAAAAACAGATGGATCTTGGAGACTCACAGTGGATTATGAAAAACTTAACCAGGTGGTGACTCCAATTACAGATGCTGTTCCAGATGTAGTTTCATTGCTTGAGCAAATTAATACACCTCTTGGTACCTAGTATGCAGCTATAGATCTGGCTAATGTCTTTTTCTCCATACCTGTTTCAAAGGACCACCAGAAGCAATTTATTTTCAGCTGGCAAGACCAGCAATACACTTTTGCTTGCCTACCTCAGAGCTATATCAGCTCTTCAGCCCTGTATCATAACTTAGTCCACAAGGACCTGCATCACCTTTCCCTTCCACAAGACATCACACTGATCCATTATACTGATGACATTGTCCTGATTGGACCTAGTAAGGAAGAATGTCAATGACTGGACTTATCAGTAGAACATTTCCTGCTAGAAGGTGGGAAATTAATCTGACAAAGATTCAGGCACCTTCCACCTCCATGAAATTTCCAGGGGTCCAGTAGTGTGGTGCATGTCGAGATATTCCTTCTAAAGTGAAGGATAAGTTATTGCATCTGGCTGCTTCCAGGACTAAAAAGGAGGCAGAATGCCTAGTGGGCCTCTTTCGGTTTTAGAGGCAGCATAACCCTCATTTGGGTGTGCTTTTCTGGCCTATTTATCAAGTGACTCAAAAAGCTGCTAGTTTTGAGCGGGGCCCAGACCAAAAGAAGCCTCTGCAACAGGTTCAGACTGCCATGCAAGTGGCTCTGCCCCTTGGGCCATATGATCCAGCTGATCCAATGGTGCTTGAAGTGGCAGTGGCAGATAGAGATGTTGTTTGGAGCCTTTGGCAGGCCCCTATTGGTGAATCACATGCTGACTTTTAGGTTTTTGGAGTAAAGCCCTGCCATCCTCTGCAAATAACTACTCTCCTTTTGAGAAACAACTTTTGGTTTGTTCCTGGGCCTTAGTAGATACAGAATGCTTAACCATGGGATGCCAAGTCACCATGAGCTGAGCTGCCCATCATGAACTGGGTGTTGTCTGATCCACAGTCATAAAGTCAGACATGAACAGCAGCACTCCATCATTAAATGGAAGTGGTATATACAAGATTGCGCCCAAGCAGGACCTGAAGGCACAAGTAAGTTGCATGAGGAAGAAGTGGCCCAAATGCCCATAGTTTCCACTCCTGTCACATTAACTCCCCTCTCCCAGTCTGCATCTATGGCCTTATGGGGATTTCCTTCCCTGATCAGTTGATGGAGGAAGAGAAAACTTGTGCCTGGTTTATTGATGGTTCTGCGCAATATGCTTGCACCACTCGAAGTTGGACAGTGGCAGCACTACAGCCCCTTTCTGGGACCTCCCTGAAGGACAGTAGTGAAGGGAAACCCTCTCAATGGACAGAATTTGAGCAGTGCACCTATATGTGAACTTTGCTTGGAAAGAGAAATGGCCAGATATGTGATTGTATACTGATTCACAGACTGTGGCCAATGGTTTGGCTGGATGGTCGGGAACTTGGAAGGAACATGATTGGAAAATTGGTGACTAGGAGATATGGGGAAGAGGTATGTGGATAGAATTCTCTGAATGGGCCAAAAAAGTGAAGATATTTATGTCTCATGTGAATGCTCACCAAAGCATGACCTTGGCAGAGGAGGATTTTAACAATCAAGTGGATAGGATGACTTGTTCTGTGGAAACCAGTCATCTTCTTTCCCTGGCCACTCTTGTCATTGCCCAATGGAGGTGATGCATAGGCTCAGCAACATGGATTTCCACTCACCAGGGCTGACTTGGCTACTGCCACAGCTGAGTGCCCAATCTGCCAGCAGCAGAGACCAACACTGAGTCCCCAATATGGTAGCATTCCTTGAGGTGATCAGCCAGCAACCTGGTGGTTGGTTGATTACATTGGACCATTTCCATCATGGAAAGGGCAGTGTTTTGTTCTTACTGGAATAGACACTTACTCTGGATATGGATTTGTCTTCCCTGCACACAATACTTCTTCCAAAACTACCATCTACAGACTTACAGAATGCCTTATCCACCATGATGGTATCCCACACAGCATTACCTTGAATCAAGGGACTCACTTCACAGCAAATGAAGTGTGGCAATGGGCCCATGCTCATGGAATTCACTGGTCTTGTCTTACCATGTTCCCTATCATCCTGAAGCAGCTGGCTTGATAGAACAATGGAATGGCCTTCTAAAGACACGATCATGAGGCCAGTTAAGTGGCAATGCCTTGCAGGGTTGGGGCAATGTTCTCCAGGAGGCTGTATATGCTCTAAACCAGAATTCAATGTATGGTGCTGTTTCTCCCATAGCTAGGATTCATGGGCCCCAAGAATTAAGGGGTGAAATGGGAGTGGCACCACTCACTATTACCCCTGGTGACTCACTTGCAATATTTTTGCTTCCTGTCCTGCATGACCCTATGCTCTGTGGGTCTAGAGAGGTCTTAGTTCCAAAAGGATGAATGCTCCCACCAGGAGACAAAACACTGATTCCACTGAACTGGAAGTTAAGAATGCCACCCAGCCACTTTGGGCTCCTCATGCCTCTGGATCAACAGGCAAAGAAAATAGTTACTGTATTGGCTAGAGTGATTGATCCTGATTACCAAGAGGAAATCAGATTGATATTATTTAATGGAGGTAAAGAAGCGTATGTCTGGAATACAGGAGCTCCCTTAGGATGTCTCTTAGTACTACCATGCCCTGTGATTAAAGTCAATAGAAAGCTACAGCAACCCAATTCCGACATGACTACTAATGGCCCAGACCCTTCAGGAATGAAGGTTTGGGTCAACCCACCAGGCAAAGAATCACAATCAGCTAAGGTGCTTGCTGGGGGTTATGGGAATATGGAATGGGTAGTAGAAGGTAGTTCTAAATACAAGCTATGACCATAACCAGTCACAGAAACAAGGACTGTAATTTTTATGAGTATTTCTTCATTGTATATGTGCATCAAATATATATATATATATATTTACTTCACTTATAAAATATAAGATGTAAATAGGGCTAATGCATTTTTGATTGTACGTATATTAGATGTATCATGTTAGGCACAAGTAAACTTTATGTCTTTATTTAGAGATGTATATGGGTGTCAAGTTGACAAGGGGTGGATTGTGATTGTTAAGGTTGTCTGTCAACCTGGTTGGGTCATCATTCTCAGTGGTTTGGCAGTTATGACATAGTTTGGAAGCTATGTAATGATGTAATTACCTCCAAAATGAGATCTATTATAATGTAATCACTTCCATGATGAGATTTGTTCTGAGCAGCCAATCAGTTGAAAGGGAGTTTCCTTGAGGGTGTGGTCTGCATCCAATATAGGTGGACTTTCTGGCAAAGCTTGCTGGCTTTTGCTTGCTCTGGATCCTGCTGCTGGTTCCTGTGCATCTGAGCTCCAGTTCTTGGGACATGAGCTAGCAGTTTAACTGTCAGTCTTGGGATTTATCAGCCTCCACAGCCTGTGAGCCTGTGACCTACTGTCTAACCTGCCAATCTTGAGATCACCAGCTCCTGAAGCTATGTGAGTCAGGAGAAGCCACCAGCCTGACCCATGGACTTGGGACTTCGTAGCCTCTACAACCACCTGAGCCATTTCCTTGATAGAACTCTTTCTCTGTACTTATACGGTTGCTATGAGTCAGAATTGACTTGATGGCAAAGGGTTTTTTTTTTTTTTTTTGGTTTTCTATATGTATTTATATTTGCCTGGTTTTGCTTCTTTAGAGAACCCAGCCTAAGACACTAATAAATACCAACCAAGACTGACAAGTGTCACTAGCTCACACTAACCAAAACCTACGGGTAGCCCCCACAATGCCAGCTTATTAAATTGAATTGACAAATATATTTGTCATGTTGTTATTGTTTTTATTGTTAGTTGCTGTTGAGTCAGTTCAGACTCATGGCAACTTTATGTAAAACAGAACAAATTATTGCCTGGTCTTGTGCTGTTCTCACAATTGTTTGTATGCGGGAGTCCATTGTTGCAGCCACTGTTTATTTTCAGTGCCTTCCAACCTATGGAACTCTCCTTCCTGCACTATATCAGACAATACTCTGTTGGTATCCATAGGATTTTCTTTGGCTAATTTTCAGAAGTATATTGCCAGGCCTTTCTTCCTGTCTTAGTCTGGAAGCTCCACTGAAACCTGTCCATCATGGGTGACCCTGCTGTATTTGAAATACCAGTGACATAACTGCCAGCATTATAGCAACATGCAAGCCACTACAGTACGACAAACTGACAGATGAGTGGTGGATATCTGTCATACCGTCCAAAAATTCTCACACTGACATGATTCAAGCCTTCTCTCCCTGTTGTCAGGCTGCCTGGCAGCCAAACATAACCTGAAGCCACTTTATCTGCTTGCCATAAGATATTATTGTTTAGGGATTAGAAACACAAGGAGTTCATACAATCACCATATTCCTGGCCAGTAAGGAGATCCCAGAAGGGAATAGCAAAATTGTTTGGTAAGCAATGAAAACAGAACAATGGGAGTTAGGTGAAACACAGGTTTAATGGGAAAGAGTTAAGACACTCTGAAGTATACCATCTCTTGAGTTCATTTTTCCAGTGTGACTGGAAATGTTTGAAGCCTGATGACTGTGATTCCCTATCAGACATTTTTGGATAAGTCTTGCTATTCCTATTTTTCCCTTTCTATGATTTTACAGATGCTTCGTTTTCAACTCCATCCTTATTAAAGGACACATTCTATCACTAGCTGTGTTGATACATTTAATAAAGTTACCATTCTGTCTCCTCCTACTATGTGTTTATTTTACAATTCCTCTTGATTGTGGTTAAGAAGGGGGCAGTTATGAAACTTCCTAACACTTCCAAGCAGGGCCAACACTTGTTTTGGGAATATAGAAAGGAATGAGGTAGGCACTTGCCCTCAAGAGCCTGACAGCCCTTTGGGGGACCCAGACAGGTAAGTACATGAACATCCAGGTTACAATGCAGTGTGATAAGTGCAAACATAGGAGCAGGGTGTGCTTAATTTCTCTTGGTCAATGGGAGTAAGAGGAAATAACAGAAGGCTTCCTATAGGAGGTCACAACTGAGCTGAAACAATGAAGACAGTGTTCCAGAAAGGGAAAACATCATAGCAAAGGAAAAAGGCATAAAATGGCTTTGGATATCCTGGAAACTATAGCAAGTTAATTATTTATTGGGAAGAGAGGAGAATAATGCGAGAGGAAGGAGTGAGGCAAGCCTGATAAGGTAGGTATAGATCTTGGCCATGAGGGTCTTTTTAATGAAGAACACCTGCAATAGAAAACAGGCTAAAGAAGAATGTCAAAAGAAGCATCAATTAGAAAAGTAGGGGAATGCAGTGTCAGAGAAGAGAAGGAGGAGGGAATGGTCAGTGTCATGGATTGAATTGTGTCCTCCAAAAATATCTGTTGACTTGGCTGGGTCATGATTCCCAGTATAGTATGATTGTGCACCATTTTGTAATCTGATGTGATTTACTTATGTGTTGTTAACTCTGTCATTATGATATAATAAGATGGATTAGTGGCAGTTATACTGATGAGGAATACAAGATTGAAGAGTGTCCTTAGGCCAACATCTTTTAAGATATAAAAGATACAAGCAAGCAGAGACACATGGAAACCTCATACCACCAAGAAAGCAGTGCCGGGAGCAGAGCACATCCTTTGGACCTGAGGTTCTTGTGCAAAGAAGTTCCCAGACCAAGGGGAGATTGATGACACAGACCTTCCTCCAGAGCTGACAGAGAAAACGTTCCCCTGGAGCTGACGCCCTGAATTTGAACTTGTAGCCTACTGGACTGTGAGAGAATAAACTTCTCTTTGTTAAAGCCATCCACTTGTGGTATTTCTGTTATAGCAGCACTGGATGACTAAGACATGCTGAATGTCAGCAATGCTGATTGCTGCTTAAGGCAAGGAGGTGGAGGCATCAAATCCCAGCTCTGCCTTTTGCACTGCACTTACTGTGCCTCATTTTTCTCATCTGCAAGATAAGGGTAATTATAATTCTACATAGGGTTGCTGTGAGGATTAAATGTGATTATGTGCCTAAACTCTTAGCACGTACTAGGCATACAATAAATGGTAGCATTTAACAAAATGGGTATAGTCACACAATAGTGACATCTTTAATATGCATGTGCTACATAAGGCCAAAGGGGTTTTAGACTGACATCAATTTACTCCCTAAACATTCAAAATCACATGAAAGCTGACACCGTGGGAGGTTGCTCTTGACTTCCACCATGTGTAGAACTCATTAAATTCCGTATTTGCTTCATGTGATCAAAAACTTATGAGAATATACAAGTACAAGCAGTGTGAATTATGGCTGTGAAAGAGGATTTCAAAACATTCCCCTCTTTTACTTTTTTGGAAATTAAACATCTGATTTGACACCTCATGAATCTTTTCCTCTAAGTAGTTTGATTTGGACTTAACGTGGTAACTGATCTGCCCAGGAGAGCATAACAAAACCCACCTTTCCATGTGCATCTAGCTGTCGGGGATATCCAGGAGGTAAGTTTCTTCTCCTTCAACCATTCCACCACAAATGACCAAGATCCTTCATTCAGCATGTTGTTGTGTGCCCTCCAGTCGATTCCGATTCACAGCGACCCTATAGGACAGAGTAGAACTGCCTCGTAGAGTTTCCAAGGCTGGTGGCACGGTGGTTAAGAGCTCGGCTGCTAATCAAATGGTCTGCAGTTTGAATCCACCACCTGCTCCTTGGAAAGCCTATGGGGCAGTTCTACTCTGTCTTACGTGGTCGTTATGAGTCGGAATCGACTTGACGGCAATGGGTTTGGGGTTTTTTGGTAATCTTTATGGGAGCAGATGGCCAAGTCTTTTCTCCCGTGGAGTAGCTGGTGGGTTCAAACCGCCGATTTCAGTTAGCAGTGAGTGCTTGACCACTGCATCGCCAGGGCTCCTTCCTTCAGCATAGTGAGTAAGTTTTTTGCCCCCTTGATGCAGGTGAGAACTAGTTTATATATCATACAACCTCTCTTGGAGATGTATTTTCTGATATCCACAGCACACTCAAATGATGCATGAAATAAACATTGACATTGTGGCTGATGTTATTAAACCAACTCGGTTCCCAGTCTAGGTCTGGATCTTTTAAACTTTCCCAGCCTCCAGACTCTGGCACTATAGCTATTTTGTTGATGTGGTTAAGAAGCTCATGAAAAGGAGCCTTATTCCCTAAGAAAAAATCCATTTAAATAATGTTTCTGAAAGACTCAGAGAAACATTCTGAGATTGAAACATGCCCATTGTCTAAATCTTTCACAACTATAGCACCCAATGTCAATCTTATTTTTTTGCTTTCAAAGCAACTTTACTATATTTTCTAACAATCCTAATCATTTTTTCCTGTGAGATTGGACTCGCCCTTCTGCTTAGCTTATTCTCAACTACTCCAGACATAGGTACTCGCAGCCTGTTGGAAACAGAGGGATAATTTCCAGGTGCTGCCAATTATCCCATTACCCACATTACAGGAGCCCTGGTGGCGAAGTACTTAAATGCTTATTTATTAACTGAAAGGTTGGTGGCTCGAACCCACCAACCACTCAGCAGGAGAAAGGCAGGGCGATCTGCTTCTGTAAAGATTAAAGCCTTGGAAACCCTATGGGGTAGTTCTACTCTGTCCTACAGGGTTGCCATGAGTTGGAATTGACTCATCTGTGATGGGTACCCACATTACAGAAATCCCTGGGTGGCACAAATGGTTAAGCACTCAACTACTAGCTAAAAGATTGATAATTCGAACCTACCCAGAGGCGCCTTGGAAGACAGGCCTGGCGATCTGCTTCCATAATGATTATAGCCTTGAAAACCCTATGGAGTGGTTCTATTCTGCACACATGGAGTCGCCATGAGTCGGAATCGACTGGACAGCAACTACCAACAACAACAACCCAAATTACTGCTGCTGGTTTTAATACAGTGGAGAAGACCAAGAGGCATTTAGAAACCCTTCCATGTCAACTTATGGACTTCTCTTCTCTGAGTCAAGGAATATCAGGCCAAGGAAATGAGTTCATAAACGTTTGTTTCTACAATCTCTTGCTCTCTTTTTTAACCCTACCCTTTCTTAGGTCAAGCCCTTACACCTTTGCCTGGACTTCTGCAATAGGCTCTGAATGCTCTCCTCCCTCCATGTTAACCTTCCTGTTAATTAAACTCTCAAGGTCTGGACTTGACCTTGGTCTTCTGGACTCTCATTTGTCTCCATTTCTCTCAAAATAAGACCAGACATCCTTACCTACCATTCAAAGCTCTTCATATCTATCCACAAACTACATGCCCAAACTCTTGTTCCTCAAGACCCTTCAATATATCATTTTCTCTAGCAGGGCATACCTGCTCTTCCATAGATGTGTATTTCTTGGTCGGTCGTTTGTTCTTTCTCTTCCCTCTTATGGAATGCAGATCACTTTCTCCCTCAGGGCTCAGTCTACCTCTTCCAAGAAAACTTTCCTGACAACTCTACTCAAAAGTGATTCCCTTCCACGTGAATTCCCATAGTCCCTTCTCTATGCCTTTCCCAGGGCTTATGTCACTTTCTATTTTATATTTACTTGTGTATCTGCTTGTCTCTCTCCTGGATTGCAAACCCTTCGAGTATAGAGAAGCGTCTGATTCTTACCCCCAAAGCATCTGGTATGGGATTTTACATTCAACAAGCACCAAATAAATATTTGAGAGTGATTGAATGCCTGGTAATGGGACAGACTTGGGGGCAAAGGAAGCCTTATAAGAGATTATCCCCATGTCTTGGCAAGTTCTTTACATATTGTGGCCGCTGGGTTTTCTCAGATTAAATTAATTTGAAAACAGTATTTTACAGAGCAAATTACTTTCATATGAATTCAGAATTGCAGCTACTGGATGACGGATGTGAAAACTTCAAAATCTTCACTGTGTGTTGTCTACCCAGGTACAACCTTCAACCACACTTTTATAAGCAACACTCCCCTGCAGATCCAGCGATAATTTACCCCCCGTGACAGCTCCCTTTCACTTGCTCTCATATATTCTTAGCACAGTCCCCAAGGCAATATTTTCCTACACTGACAGCAAGATGGGTGTGTGGGAGAGGAAAGGAAATGAGTGGTGTTTTTCCATTTGACTTGTCCTGCTGTTGCTTCTAGTTCATTACTTTCATTTCATCTTGATTTTGACAAATTGAATGATTATCAATTATCTTGTTTTCTGGAAATTCTACTGAAATGCATTTGAAGATAGCTCATAGCTCTTGGTGTTTTAGGCCCAAAAACTAAATCCGTATTTGGGACCATGTGATTTCTTCCAAGAAAGGCAAGAGGGCTCCATTTAGATTGTATTCCCTACTGTGAACAACCAGGTTTCCAGAGACAGAAATGGCTATGAAGTGCAGCAAACTGAAGCAAGTGCCCTAGGTCCTGTGTTATGTGTCTGTGTCTATGTGTGTGCATATGTGGGTATGAAAGCGTGTACGTGTGCATTCATGTGTGTGGTTGCATCTTTGAGTGTATGTATGTGGTGTGAATGGAGTATTAGGCACACTTGAGCAAGATACTAGGAAGTGACTTAACTATGGGTAGTAAAAGAAAGAGTCACTGTCAGCTGATACTAAAAAAAGATCTGAGGTCTAGATAGCTACAATCAACTCACAGATATTAGTCATGAAGTCAAAGTGAGTGAAGCATGACCCTCAGCCACAATATCCCCAGACTGCATATTTGCCTTGGTGACTTCCTTTGTCTTTTAATGTTCATTTTTACCTTTAATATTCTTTATTACCTTCTATCACTTATATTAATGATACTCATATTCAGTTCCTAGCCCCTGATTCTTACAAGGAGGTTGCTTATACCCCTGGTTTGTCTATTGGATGATAGTTACATGCATGGATTTGAACTCTCCTTCTCTGCCCCTCTCCCACCAATCTCCTAAAGCTAACTCAGGCCTTGTGGCATGCATGGCCACTATGTAACATCCCCCAAGACTCTATACTGGAGACTGTCCCATACTTCATACTTATTTTCTCCTCTGCTTCTTCACAATCACCATGTTTTTGAGCAAAGTCCCATCCCTTTCCAGCTCACTAAATAGGTAGTCTTGTAAACTAATTTACAATCTGATGACTAATAATGGTTTAAGGACTTCCATTTCATCTTAAATATGCATTTTAAATCAGAGCTCTTGGTTAATTCTAAGAAGGGAGTAGTATGATATATTCCATTCGGGCAAATGTTGAGTCCCAGGGTGGTACAAACGGTTAGTGTTCTAGGCTGCTAACTGAAAGTTTGGAGGTTCGAGTCCACCCAGAGGTGCCTCAGAAGAAAGACCCGGCAAATTACTTCTGAAAAATCAGCCACTGACAACCCTATGAGGAACAGTTCTATTCTAACACACATGGGGTCACCATGAGCCAGAGTTGACTCGACAGCAACTTGTTAGTTGGTTGATTAGTTGGTTGGTTAGTTGGTGTGTGTCTGTGTGTATGTGTGTGTGTGTGTGTGTGTGTGTGTGTGTGTGTGAGACAGAGAGAGAGAGAAAGAAAGAGAGACAGAGACAGAGACAGAGAGAGAACACACAAGGGATTATTGTTATTGTTAAACGCCGTAGAATTGGTTCAGACTCATAGCAACCTCATGTACAACAGAACAAAATGCTGCCCGGTTCTGTGCCATCCTCACAGTCATTGCAACGTTTGACCCGTTGTGGCAGCCACCGTGTCACTCCATCCCCTTGAGGGTCTTCCTCTTTTTTGCTGACCCTCTACTTTACCAGGCATGATGTCCTTTTCCAGGGATTGGTCCCTCCTGATAACACGTCCAAAGTACATGAGACGGAGTCTCACCATCCTCGCTTCTAAGGAGCATTCTGGCTGTACTTTTTCCAAGATAGGTTTGTTCGTTCTTCTGGCAGTCCACGCTGTATTCAATATTCTTTGCCAACACCATAATTCAAAGGCATCAACTCATCTTCAGTCATTAACTTTTAAATTGTACCATATCCACCATCACATCACCCAGCTTTGAACTCCATCGTGAGAAGGCACTAGGTAGATATTATTGTAACCTAGCAAGTGTAGAGCCCTGAGTAGTGATAACAGTGGGGAGTAAGAAAATGATAGAAGACACTTGCAGTTGGCTGACAGTCTGAATGCCCCTCCACCATCCCAGATGCAGTCTGCCAATACACCCACAGATACAGAAACTAGGGCAGTAGCAGAAATGGCAGTTGTGAATCTGCTAACCATTTTATCTTTTGCTAGTCCATAGTACGAGCGTTCTGTACAACCATGTGAAAGAATTAATTTGTTCTCCAAAAGTTAGTAGCATTGCAACGGATTTTGTCATGAATACACACTTAAGTTTTGAATATACCGCTGGCTTCTTTGAGGAAGTTGTCAGCTATTTAGTCAAGTTCCCTGTAAAGCTTATAAGATGCTGAATCTATTTCATTTCATATGGACTGCAGCAAATATTTTTGTTTGTTCCTTTTTCTTGAAGTTTTATAACTGAAGCCCTGTGACATGTCTAAGACCAGTTAGGGGCAGTGATGGTGGGATGAGTGTGGAGTCTGGCTACGTTATTTGCAAAAAGAGAGTTTTGCACATTTCAAAAAGATACAATAGCTAAAACTAAGCTAATGCTGTTAAGCTTAAAATTGTTGCTGTTGTTGCTAGGTGAAATCAAGTCGATCCCAACTCGTGGTGACCCCAAGTGTGCCGTGTAGAACTGCTCCATAGGATTTTCAAGGCTCTGACCTTTCAGAAACAAATCCCCAGGCTTGTCTTCTGAGGTGCCTCTGGTGGGTCCGATCTCCAATCTTTTGGCTAGTAATCAAGTGCTTAAAATTAAAGGGCTAGAATTAAAGGTACCTGTGGGAAAGACAGAGGTTATCACTGGTAAAATCTTCAGTCACAGGCACCTAGATCTAGAAATTGTAGAATCTAAGAGTTGAGTAATACCAAGTGGTTCTTTTCTGTTTGGTGTGTCATTTTTCACCAAAAAATTCTGATAAGGTAAACACCATGTAAGAAAAGACTAAGTCCTCGAAAGTAACTTTTTTTTTAAAAACATAAAAATATATTTCATTCAGTGGATTTAGTGTTTCAGAGTTATTTCTTATTTTGTCCTCAAAATCCATTATCTTATTTTGTCCTCAAAAAATCTTGTAAGATAAATTTTCTCATCCCTATTTGAATTCAAGGAAACAGACACCAGATAGCAAGAAAGAGGACTAGAATCTGAATCTTTTGATCTCGCATTTTACATTATTTTTATTAGTTCACAAAAGGAGGAAGAAACCATAATGGTTGAAAAAGTCTTAGTGAAGTCCACATTTCCCAAGTTTGGTTATGACATTACTAGAACTAGTATATAACTTCGGCATTCAAGTTCAAGATTCTGTCTCCATTTTTTAGGTAGTTTTCTGGTCATAATTTTGGTAGCCTAAGATAGAGTTGCTGTGGGTTAGAATCGACTCGAGGGCAAAGGGTATTTTTTTTTTAAGATAGAAATAAATAACTTATAGTTTTACTTAAAAATCCTTTTAATAAAGCACCCAAAGAAATTATTTTAACAAATAAACTTTTATATAGTTAGCTACCTATATTTTGGGACTTACTAGGGTAATACTAATTTATTATCAAAGTTTAATTTAGCCCTCAAATTTCCCTGATTTTTATTAGCATTCCCCCTCTAAGTCTATTTTTAATTTCACATGAGGAGCACACTTTTTTTGGGTTAGCCCAGGGCTCTAATACTTGAGGTTACCTTAGCTTTAAGATGCTTTTTAAGACATGTCAAGGTGCTAGATTGACAGAGTGGTTAGCTCTGAAATGGTAAGTTCATGAGTCTTTTTATTGTTGTTGCTCATCTGGACTTTCTCATTTTTTTTTACAATGAGCATATATTGCTCTTTTATAACAAGAATAATATACTTTTTAATACCATTTTGTAGTTGTTGTTACTAGTTGCCATGGAGTCAGCTCTGATTTATGGTGACCCTGTGTACGATAGAATGAAAAACCATCCACATCTGTGCCATCTTCACAATAGTTGGTAAAACCCCATGGAACACAAGAAAATACCATTTTAGATAAGCAAAGTTTAAAAAAGAAAGAAGAGGGAAAGGTAAAAAAAGAAAGGAAGGAAGGGAGAGAAGAAAGAAGGTCACAGAGGGAAGGTAGATAAGAAGACAAGAAGAAAGAAAGAAAGGAAGGTGAAAGAGAAAAAGCTCTGGCCTAGACTTGAAAACTGCAATGTTGGACTGCTGTAATCATCTTGTTGAGGCCATGGGGCCAGACCATACACACGCTTGTTTGTCAGAGTGATGGTTCCATAAAGGGAAAACATATTTCCACTGTTAGCCTTCCCAGGACGTGGCTAATCCAGGATCAGAAAAGGGGGCAGCCTCAATTTTGGGGTTAAGTTGGGCCTATACTCTAAGGTGTAGAAATGCCTAGAGAGATCTGATGGTAGCAGCTGAGATAGCCCGACCACAGGCAGAAAGGAGCCTGGTCGTGAGTTGGGCTCTTTAGACTCTGAGAGTCGCCACATCTAACAGCACCTTGAGGGTGTAACTTGCCCCTCAGCTAGGCTAGAGTGGGGGTAAAATAGCTGCAAACTGGTGTCTCTTAAGAGAAGTGATCTCAGGAGGGAGGTGTGCAGCAAGGCACAGTGAAGACGCAAGGCCAAAAGCCCACATGGAGAAACAGAGGGATGTGTTCCTGAGACAGCATGACACTTGCCTGGAAATCAGCCAGACTGTTCTTCGAGGTCAACTAATTCCTGGAAATTAAGCTGTTGGGCATGCGGGTGGGGAGGTTCACATTATGACAATTTAGACATAAAAAGCGAGTAGAACATTCTCTCATACCTCAGGCTTGTGAGAACTGGGGCATAAGAAGTGAGGTGCCGCATGTCTTAAAGACTGGATGAAGGAATTGCATCAAAGCATGAGATGGAAATACATAGAAGGTGTTGAATTATGGGTGATGTCGTTTTCCTTTATTTTCTCTGTAATTTCCAAGTCTCATATAATTTCTTTCATAACTTAAAATATCTGCATTCTGTAAAAGTTATTTATTGCAGTTGGTCTCGGTCCTCTAGGGACTACTTCATCACGGTGTCCTTGAGGCTCTTCTAGTATTTCAGCAAATGAAATTTTTTTCTTTGCCTGCTCTCACTTGCCTGCTTCTAAGGTGACTCCCTGTAGATGTAGGCTCCAATTCTTTCAGAGCCCCCTTTCTCCTCTCACACAGAAAAAGGAGACTAAAATGTATACCCGAAAGAGGCAAAGATGATGGCCATTTGGTAAAACAATCCCAAAGTAACTATTGACTACTCTTCAAAGGATCTAGAAACATCTTAACTTGCACAGTATATGTTAGGGGCTCAATAAATATTTATAGAATGAATAATATAATCAGTCAATAACTTAATTAATTCTCTGAGTAACTGCATGCTAGGTATTACTTCAAATGTAAATATTGACTCCTTAGCAATAGCTCTTGGACCCCTGGTGGCACAGTGATTAAGAGCTCGGCTGCTAACTAAAAGGGCAGCAGTTTGAATCCACCAGCTGCTCCTTGGAAACCCTGCAGGGCAGTTCTACTCTGTCCTGTATATAGGGTCGCTATGAGTTGGAATGGACTCGGCAGCAATGGGTTTTTTTGGTTTAGCAATAGCTCTGCCATTTATAATATTTTTTAAAACTGTAGGCTAATATTTACTTAAGAGAGTTTCGTGAGAGGCGTATACTTTATTATAGAGCTGTGCTGTTCAATATGATAGCCACTAGCCCTGGTGATGCAGAGGTTAAATGCTCTTGTGCTAACCAAAAGGTCAGCGGTATGAACCCACCAGCTGCTCTGCAGGAGAAAGATATAGAAGTCTGCTTCTGTAAAGATTTACAGTTTTGGAAATCCTATGGGAAGAGTTTTATCTTGTCCTATAGAGTCACTATGAGTCACAATCGACTTGATGGCAATGGGTTTAGTTTTAGCCACATGTGGCTACTGAGTAGCTGAATTGAGGCTAAAATGAATAGATCTGTGCTGTAAGTGTAAACTACTCACCGGATTTTGAATGATCTCAATAATTTTTTTTTAAAATTCTGATTAGAAGTTGAAATAATAGTATTTGGATATATTGAGCTATGTACAGTATATTCTTAAAATTATTTTCACTAGTTTCTTTTAGAAATATGGCTCTAGAAAATTTTAAATTGCATATGTAACTCATTATATTTCTATTGGATAGCGCTATTATACAGTACAAAAATTTTACGGAGGAGCTTTAACACATAGCATTAATGTGATTTTATTGTAGTATTGAAAATCTACTTTCTCATCCTTCTGCTGTAAGTTATACTATAAATCCTCATTTCTCTTCTTGGTAATGTAGTGATCATTTGACAGGAAGAAGATAATAAGGTCAGGCAGCTGTATGAAAGCAATGCCAGATATATGGACTGCCGAATAGGGGATAGGTTAGAAGTTCAGGGACTAAAAGGAAAATAATTTTGTTTAGAGAAACTGATTGGAGGGTAGTGAGCCCAAGGGAGCAAAGAACACAGAGTATATGGCCTGTCTTGAACCATTGAATATATGTCCAGAAGGGAAGGACTGTTGTTCAGAAAGATTATTGTAAGTTGGTATAGTGGAGTATTGCATTTTCAGGTATGACTTTACCATTTGGTACCCAAAAATCCTACAGATCTCTTTTAAAATAAGATGGACTATCTATACTTGAGGTACTTGACAGAAACTCCAATCTCTACCTACTGTCAAAACCTTGATTGAAATGAATGATATTTGTGAACAGCAAAGAGACTACTAGCCATCCATTTGCTTACATTCTGGCAAACAATTATAATATATTTGGATTATAAACTCAGTCCCTCATCAAAATGTCCTCCCTAACTACAATATTATATCATGATCTCAATCATTTTTAATCAAGATTTGATGTAAGAAATGACTATGTAAAATACATGTGCAACTATATCTATTTTCCATTGGGTTTCTCGAAGGCTCCATGATTAGTATTTATATGAACAATTTGACCTTGACTTTACAGCCTGTAAAAAAAGCTGTTCTCTTCTTAAAAATATTGTTCCTTCCTCTAGACAAAAAGATCCCATGACATTCTTGTTTTGCCTTGGGTATTCATAAGCTCAGTGTTAATATAGTGCTCAATTGTGCTCATAGTTTAATTTCTGGTTCTTGATAAAATTATCTTTCTCTAGCTTCCTTTCACTCTCTTATATTTACTTGAAATACTCTGGATACATAATTTTAGGGCTGGATCTGAGGGGACTGGAGCTTATGTTCAACCACCCTGACATGTGAAATAGATATCGCCCACCCTCTACCCTCAATGCAGCAACACATGGAGTTTGGAGAAAGCTTTAACTCTGTTCTCAGTTGAGAGTCAGCCATATGAATGTGTGTGTATGTATATATATATGCACACATATCTTTTCTCAACATAAATGGAGACTATATACGTGGATTTCACTGGATGGAAAACACAGGAATCAAATCGACTACATCTGTGGAAAAAGACAATGGAAAAGATCAATATCATCAGTAAGAACAAGGCCAGGGGCTGACTGTGGAACAGTCCGTTAGCTGCTCATATGCAAGTTCAAGCTGAAGCTAAAAAAAATTAAAACAAGTCCACGAGAACCAAAATATGACCTTAAGTATATCCCACCTCAATTTGGATACTATCTCTAGAACAGAACACTATTGACCGAAGACCAGACAACTTGTGGGATGACATCAAGGACATCATACATGAAGAAAGCAAGAGGTCATTAGAAAGACAGGAAAGAAAGAGAAGACCATAAAGGATGTCAGAAGAGATTCTGAAACTTACTCTTGAACATAGAGTAGCTAAAGTGAATAGAAGAAGCGATGAAATAAAAGAGCAGAACAGAAGATTTCAAAGGGCAGCTCAAGAAGACAAAGTAAAGTATTATAATGAAATGTGTAAAGACCTGGAGTTAGAAAACCAAAAGGGAAGAACACATTCAGCATTTCTCAAGATGAAAGAACTGAAGAAAAAACTTAAGTCTCTAGTTGCAATTTTGAAAGTTTCTATGGACAAAATATTGAACGATATAGAAAGAATCAAAAGAAGATACAAGGAATACTTAGAGTTACTGTACCAAAAAGAATTAGTTGGTGTTCAACTATTTCAAGAGGTAGCACATGATCAGGAATAGATGGTACACTGAAGGAAGAAGTCCAAGCTAAAGTCATTGGCACAAAACAAGGCTACAGGAATTGATACAATACCAATTGAGATGTTTCAACAAATGGATGAAGCACTGGAGGTGCTCACTCATCTATGCCAAGAAATTTAGAAGACAGCTACAGGGCCAACTGACTGGAAGAGATCCATAATTGTGCCCATTACAAAGAAAGGTGATCCAATGGAATGTGGAAATTGTCAAACAATATCATTAACGTCACATGCAAGTAAAATTTTGCTGAAGATCATTCAAAAGGGGCTGCAGCAGTACATCAACAAGGAACTGCCAGAAATTCAAGCCGGATTCAGAAGAGGATGTGGAACCAGGGATATCATTGCTGATGTCAGATGGATCTTTGCTGAAAGCAGAGAATACCAGCACGATATTTACCTATGTTTTACTGACTATGCAAAGGCATTCAACTGTGTGGATCATAATGAATTATGGATAACATTGCAAAGAATGGGAATTCCAGAACACTTAATTGTGCTCATGAGAAACCTGTACATAGATCAAGAGGCAGTCATTCGAAAAGAGTAAGGGGATGCTGTGTGATTGAAAGTCAGGAAACGTGTGTCAGTGTTGTATCCTTTCACCATACTTATTCAATCTGTGTGCTGAGCAAATAATTTGAGAAGCAGGACGATATGAAGAGAATGGGGCCTCAGGATCGGATGAAAACACCTTAAAAATCTGCGAAATGCAGATGACACAGCTTGCTTACTGAAAGCAAAGAGGACTTGAAGCGCTTACTGGTGAAAATCAAAGACTACAGCTGTCAGTATGGAATACACCTCAGCCTAAAAAAAAAAGAAATCCTCACAGTTGGACCAATAAGCAACATCATGATAAACTGAGAAAAGATTGAGGTTGTCAAGGATTTCATTTTATTTGGAGGCACAGTCAACATCCATGGATGCAGCAGTCAAGAAATCAAACAACATATTGCATTGGGCAAATCTGCTGCAAAAGATCTTTTTAAAGTGTTGAAAAGTAAAGATGCCACTTTGAGGACTAAGGGGCACCTGATCTAAGCCCTAATGTTTCCATCATCTTGTATGCATGAGAAAGCTGGGCAATGAATAAGGCAACTGAAGAAGACTTGATGCCTTTGAATTATGCTGTTGGTGAAGCATACTGAATATACCATGGACTGCTAGAATAATGAACAAGTCTGTCTTGGAAGAAGTACAACCTGAGTGCTCCTTGGAAGTGAAGATGGTGAGACTTCATCTCACATACTCTGGACATGTTATCATGAGGGACCAATTCCTGGAGAAGGACATCATGCTTGGTAAGGTAGAGGGTCAGTGAAAAAGAGGAAGACCCTCAATGAAGTGGTTTGACACAGTGGCTGCAACAATGGGCTCAAACATGGCAATGATTGTGTGGATGGCACAGAACCGGGCAGTGTTTCCTTCTAGCGAGTCAGGGTCGCTATGAGTCGGAACCGAGGAATCGACTCGACGGCACCTAATGACAACAAACAAATCTTCGAAATCCTGAACCTATATAAGGTGGAAACTTGTCAGAAAAGGAAAATTCAAACATTTTCCACTGAAATGAGCAATAGAAAAGTGGTAAGACTACATCCTGTTAAAGGCAGAAAACTTGCAAGACCTGGAAAAACAAGGCAGTCCCAAGGAGTTCTGGGTCTCACAGGTTTCACTTTACCTTACATCCCTTGCTCAAGAAGTTCTCTGTTGCCTGTCCCATCACATCTAAACCCCTCAGTCTGTCATTCAAAGCTTTTTGTAAAGTCCCCAGCCTTCACTTTTATTACTCTCCTCTATCAATTCAGTCTGCATGCTGTCTCCTCCAGCACATGATTGGAGATACTATGTCTCCCACTCTTTTCTGACAAATTCACATGTTTCCTGCCTTAAAGATCATCTCAAAGCACACCTCCTCTGGACTGTTCTTTTTATACTAACTCCCATCTATCTTTCTCAGACATCAATACTTATATAATATTTGGGGAACAGGATTAGGGAATAATGGAAGATAGACTAGATGGGAACAGCGCCTGGCACAGTGTTATTGTTAGGTGCCTTCAAGTCAGATCCAACTCATAGCAACCTATGTACAATAGAATGAACACTGCCCAGTCCTGCACCATCCTCACCATTGTTGCTATGTTTCAGCCCATTTTTGCAGCCACTGTGTCAATCCATCTCATCTAAGGTCTTCCTCTTTTTTCTGACCCTGTACTTCACCAAACATGATGTCCTTCTCCAGAGACTGGTCCCTCCTAATAACATGTCCAAAGTACGTGAGACAAAGTCTCACCATCCTCCCTTCCAAGGAGCACTCTGGCTGTGCTTCTTCCAAGACAGACTTCTTTGTTCTTCTGGAAGTCCATGGTATATTCAATATTCTCCGTCAACACCATAAATCAAAGGCATCAATTCTTCTTCAGTCTTCCTTATTCATTATCCAGCTTTCACCTGCATATGAGGCAATTGAAAATACCATGGCTTGGGTCAGGCACACCTTAGTCCTCAAAGTGACATCTTTGCTTTTCAACACTTCAAAGAGGTCTTTTGCAGCAGATTTGCCCAATGCTATATGCATTTGATTTCTTAATTGCTACTTCCATGGACATTGATTGTGGATCCAAGTAAAATGAAATCCTGAATGACTTCAATCTTTTCTCCTTTATCATGATGTTCCTTATTGGTTCAGTTGTGAGGATTTTTGTTTCCTTTATGTTGAGGTGTAAACCATAGTGAAGGCTATAGTCTTTGATCTTCATCAGTAAGTGCTTCAAGTCCTCTTAGCTTTCAGCAAGCAAGGTTGTGTCATCTGCATATCGCAGGTTGCACAGAGTATATGCTGTTTTTTGAGTACTTTCTATGTGACTACTACTAGATGTATTAGTTTCCTAGGGCTGCTGTGACAAATTACCACATACTGGGTAACTTTAAACAACAGAAATTTATTCTATCACAGTTCTGGAGGCCAGAAGTCTGAAATCAAGGTGTCAGCAAGGTTTGTTCCTTATGGAGGCTCTGAGGCAGCATCTGTTCCATGCCTCTCTTCTAGCTTCCAGTGGTTGCTGGCAATCCTTGGCATTCCTTAGCTTTCAACTGCATCACTCCAAACTCTTCCTCCATCATCACATGACATTCTCTCTTTGTGTGTCTGTGTCTCTTTGTCTTCACATGGCCTTCTTATAAGACACAAGTCATAGGGTTTAGGACCCATCCTAACCCACATGACTTCATCTGAACTTGATTACATCTGCAAAGACCCTATTTCCGCATGAAATCATGATCACAGGTACTGGGGGTTAGGACTTTAACATATCTTTTAGGAGGAGACAACTCAAGCCACAATATTATGGGTTATAACAACAACAGTAAAAGGATAAATACATCCATTGCCATTAATTAATCTAATTTATACATCCATTGCCATTAATTAATCTAATTCATGATGTCCTAAAGTTAGAAGAGAAGAAAGTTTATCTAATCCAATCATCTTATTTTAAAGATGAGTTAACTGAAGCCTGGTACCATTAAATGAGTTTCCTAAGGTCCCACACGTGCTATATCTGGAACAAAAGCTCAGGACACTTGATTCTCAACCCAGTACCCTTTTTGCTTCCCCATGGTAGCTGTCTCATGTATACAAATGATGTATACAAATCATCACCCAAGTCATTACATAGGAGGTGCCAGATGAAAAGAATGTGAGGTCTTCATAAAAGAGAAGAGAACTCTTTGGGTTGTGCTATTCAGAGGGGGTTAGGGACAATGGAGACACAAATCAAAAGACTGGTAAGATTTAGAAAGGTGAACGTTTTAGTGTAGGGCAGGGCAAGCATTTTATTTCACAGAAATAAAAGTAAGCAAATATTTGGAAATGACAGAGTATCAGCTATGTTCAGGAGGCAATTCATAGACAATCTGGCTGCAGATTAGAAATAAGGCTGAAAGATGGTCTGGCATGTCTTGTACCTCAGGCACTTCCTAATGTGTCAGGAAATGATACTTTCATTTTTCCCACCAGAACTTTATAACCTGAAGCCTGAGAAGAGCTCTGTAATTACAGCACCAAGCAATTTCCAAAGGGGGAGAAGGAGCCGTTCATTCACTGCCACGCTGCTATCATGAAAAGGCCTGCTGTGTTTGTTTGGTTTGCTGAGAATGAGATGCTGGCTTTGTGGTCCCACTTTTAACTTTCCCATCATGCACTCTTTTTCTTACTATGAATATTCATGTGAGAACCTTGCAGCTATCTTAGGCACTTTGTGAGGTGGCCTTCTTGGATAATGCTGGGGCTTCTTGTGTTCTTGAAATTAGCTGGTGGTGGCAAATTTCAAGATGAAGTGCTGCTGGTAATTAAATTCTGATGAGTAGTTAAGAATAGAAACATTACAGGAAGGTAAAGCTTGGCAGAGGTTAACCGTGAGCTGCATTGTAAGTGTGACCTGTCCCATATTCACTTGGCAGTCACTTTGTATATCTGTGACTACCATAGAACACAAATGCATTGGCACTGAGGGATGATATATCAAGGAGATTGAATGTTGTCAAGAAGCAGTGGTCTCCCATCAGCAGAGAAATCCTTAGGCAATCCAATATCATTTATCAACATGCACATCCAAGCCAATGCAAGAAATTTATTTCCAAAGTGGAGAATGTTTATTTTGTCTCATTGTTCCCAGACAAAACCCTAACTTGTATAATACCAGATGATAAATGATGCAGCTGCTCTTGTTCTATTGGACATGTGTATGAAACAGACAGAGAAGAACAGTTGCTACATATGCCATATGTAATCCCTATCCCAATTGGCTCAGAGAACTGCTTTCTTTTTTATGTGTCATAAATCAGATGACATGCAAAAGTCATTTTAAAAATAAGTCCCTGCACTTGTTATAAATAAGTTCAGTTGTCTGAGAAGGCTTGGTTTCAATTAAAGAATAGCAATAAAAGAACCATCGTCACTTAAAAAAAGAAAAAAACTATCACCATTTTATATGTGTGTTAATAAAAGTTACGGTATTTGAACATTGATTGCTGAGAGGTTTGGAATTCCAGGAAATTCAGGCATTTCTGAGTAATACATAAATAAGATGATTCATGGTGAATGAATACTTCTTGTTTGCCATAATTTCTGATTCTTCTAGGGCAGAAACACAGTCATCATAAACCTCCACCCTCTAACTCATGTAGCTGGTTTATATGAAGTCAGCCCCGTTACGTTGTAGTGCCAACAACTGCTTTCCTATCTTGTGTCTCTGTGCTTGGGTTCCTCTGTTGGCTTGCTGGCCATCAGTGAGTTCTTTTGGCACTGGGATCCAGTTTTGCCCTCCTGATAATTTCAAAGACAGGTGAACTTCCCCCAGACTCAGATGGCTTGACTGAAGCCCCACAATCTCCTTCTGGATCTCTTGCCACTAAGTGACTGTTAGGTCCTGTATCTGTGGGCTCATACTTTGCTCTTCTCTGAGTAGCTCTTCCAACCCTGGTCTCTGGATCAGGCTGTCTCTGTCTAGCCCATTTCTCCCATTCTCCAAACCTCAGCTTTAACAGCCAGGATTTTAGGACATAAATATTCCTTCATTTTAATTGTTGCTCCTAAATATTATTTTAGTTTTAGATATCACCTCATTACTTCCAATATTTATTTGTTCATTCAAGGACACTCATAGTTTCTATGTTTTGCTGCACTGGCACAAAGAATAGTAAGACATGGTTCTTTGTGTGAGCAAACTCATATAAGGTAACATTCTATATAACTGTATTTATATTTATATAACACTTTAAATTCACAAAAAACCTTCACACATATTTCTTGACCATTATACAATAAGCCACAGAATAATTGGGTTTCTGTATTCAAGACCACAAATATTCCAAATGAAACTAGCTTTCCCATGATGTAATTCAGATTTGTACTGGAGAGAAACCTTATAAAAGTAATGAATGTGGGAAAGTCTTCAGCCAGAATCATCAACATTTTCAACATACAAGAATTTATATGGGAAAGAAATGCTATAAATGTTTCATTGCCTGAAAATACTGGTTTCTTGACCTATATTAGCTGGTGAAGTTTCCATTTAAAGTGGCCTCAATTCAAGACCATTTAAAACTTTAATTCTAGATTCATCTCTTTTAAATTGAAAGGCTGTGCAATTTATGCTTTTGAAATATGACTTATATAAGTAACTTAGCACAATCACTGCCTGAAAGTCCAACGCGGTCACATAGTCCTCGTTGTTGCTGTCATCGCCATCGTCTTCATCTTCGGCTTCTTCTTCTTCCTCTTGACTTTGTCCTCCTCCTCCTGCTCCTCCTCCTTCTCCTCCTCCCCCCACTCCCGCTCCTTCTCCTTCTTCTTGTGGTGAAAACTGTCACGTTGTTGTTATTCACTATGACCAGATAAGCAATGTATTATTGTAAAATATGAGAATAATTTAGAATTTTTTTTGTCTATTTGGTTAACTGAAAAAAATATACTTCTGAGAGTTTCAAGAGAAAGGTGTCAATGACATCAAGTGCTAAATCCGGACGGATGTGATGGTAATGTCACTTTATGGAGCTACATTTTTTTAACTCAGAAATCTAAACTCTTTGTTTACTTCTAAGAAATTTATTAGTAATTATATGGTAAGTTGTCTACCAGGTGCAGGTTAGCTCGACATTTGGGATGAAAAGGAGAAAAACCAAGATCAAAACATTTACTGCATCTTGGCAACTTAGGAGTGCTCAGACCCCTCAAGACAACTTTGAAGTTGATTCTTCAGCTAGAAAAACATAATTGGCTCTGGATGAGTGCATTTAATAAAGCAACTTAAGTTGTCAATCATAGTCATAAATTACCTTATGTTCTGATATGTACGTTAAAATTCAAAATTTGGGGATTATCTGATGAATTATTTCAGAATGTCAACTCTTCCTTTATTCACAATTCAGTCTTTAGAAAATGCTCATGAAATAGCATACATCTTGTCATACTACCTGAAAAGAGGGGGCATTCTGTAAAAGCATAATCTTTGGTAAAAGAATCAGAAATTCAGATATTGAAAGTTGTCATTTTATCACTGGAGTTTCAAAGTAAAAATGTTCTCCCTTTAAAATAAATGTAAAAGCTATTCCGAACGAACCTGTAGGTATGTAATAACAGCACTGGAATGCATTAAAAATGTGCCTAATGGCATATGGCATTTTCTTTCCATTATTGCAAGCTTAGGGGAAAGAGATGGGTTAAGGAAACACACTTAATGATTATCTCCTATATCCCAGCTATTGAAATTCATGTTAAAATGTTATCTCTTTTCATCCTTACAAAGATTACACCATGTAGGTATTATTATTCTCTTTTTACATATGGCAGAACAGGTACTGATTGAGTTTAAGTAATTTGACCAAGGTCACACAGCTCATCATAAAATACCATGCCAATCCCACTGTACTTCTGCTACCTATAAGTGCACAGTGTTTGTAATGTATAGACGCATTGACAGTCAAGGTGCTGGACTAACTAAACATACGTTGCCCTCATGAAGCTTACATTCTTTTGAGGAAGACAGAAAATAAACAAGTAAACAAATAAATAGAAAAATCCGTTGCCACTGAGTTGACTCTGACTCATGGCGACCCCATGTGCGTCAGAGTACAACTCTGCTCCATAGGGTTTTCAATGACTAATTTTTCGGAAGTAGATTGCCAGGCATTTCTTTCTAGGACTCAAATTTTCAACCTTTTATTTATCACCTGAGCACATTAACCATTTGCACCACCCAGGGACACCCTGAAATCTTAACATTGTTGAAATGCTTTGACTTGTATGCCAAGGAAGCATATATTTTTCTGTTTTATTAGAATATTTATTATTTTAATTTTTATATTGAACACTCAGTTTCTGTGATCACAAAAGTACACAGAGTGGTTATACAAATGATCTTTTGTTCTCAAAGGGAGAACAATGCATATGGTCAGGACACATCTGTTGATTGATTGGAACAATGTCTTTAGGTTACTTATAAAAATTTAAGATTCAGGAATATTTCCCCAGCTACATGATTACGAAAGAGGAGTTTGAACACCCACCCCTTAAGATGCATCAAAGAGATTCTGCATCCTGTAGAGTTCTCTTATTTAATGTGGACTGTTTCATATGGTGGTAAATGTGGTTAAGATCTTCTGATGTCCTACTGAATATTTAAATATTTTATAAATCTCACTATTGACCTCATTCACTCGGGAAGCATTTGTGAGACCTTCTGGCCAACGTTTGTGGAAACTGGTCTTTGAAAATACAGTGAGTAAGAAAAGAATTTTAGTTCTGACACTCCAGATAAATAAACTCCCAACAGTTGAAAACCCACTGAAATCATACTCTGATATATAGATTTGTCTTGAGGCCTTAGCTACTGAATAGAGAAATGAACAAATACTGAAATGCACTTAATCCTTCTCAACAGACACCAGTCCTCCCAAGCATTTTAGGATCTTGTAACAAGACAGCTTTAAAAAATGCAAGAAGTGCTTCTCGGTGTTAAATGAAAGACCTGTAGCCTGCATGCTGTGAATCTTGTCTTGCTTTCTTGCAATAATACAAAGAGAAAGTATTTGTTTTCAAACAGATCTTTCTCCATCCTTACCTTCAAACTATCTGATCCTCAGTTTATTTCCTCGGCAATTAATCAGCTCAGCAGAGCTCTTTTCGACACCTGCCTCCTAAACTCTCTTATTAAAGAGATCTGACAAATTAATTTTTATCATCAATATTTCCTGCTTTACTTAGTATCTAGTTTTTTGTTTTGTTTTGTGGCAAATAGGCTTGGAGATTTTACAGCTCTTTTGTTATATAGAATCCTATGGGACACACTTGTGGTGCAGCACTTAGCTTTGCTGATCCAGCTTCTAGAAACTTGTTTGAATCTCCTGTAAATCCTCCACTAAACCAAAATCCAAAACCTGTTGCCACTGGATTGATTCCAACTCATGGCAACGCCATGTGTTACAGAGTAGAACTGCTCCATAAGGTTTTCTTGGCTATAATCTTTACAGAAGCAGATTACCAGAACTTTCTTCCTAACCACCAACATTTAGGTTAGTAGTTGAGCACAAATCATTTGTGCCTCCTCACTATGAGTCGGAATAGAACAGATGTCAACAGGTTTGGTTTTCCTTTTTCTTTCTTTCTTTTTTTTTTTTGAGGGACCTCAAGTTCTGCACTACAAAGCCTTGATTTTCAAGCATATTACATAAAATGGACCACTCTTGTAATTTCCACTTGGGCATTTGGTAAGCATCTAAGATAAAAACATCAAAAACAGAACTTTTGATTCACGTCCTCCCTAACTCCAACAAGCCTGTTTTCTCCATCTTCTTCAGTCTTCGTAAATGGCCCCCCACCAGTCACTGGATGCTCAGACCAATATCCTAGGAGTTATCCTGACCCCACTTTTTCTTTCAAGCCTCATATCCAAGTATCAATAAATCTTGTCAGCGTTATCATCGAAATATACTCTGACCCCTTCTCACCAACTCCACTGCCGGTCTGAGCTTCTGTGTCTCTCACCTGGGCTATAGCACTGCTATCCTCATTTGCCTCCTTGTTCCTATTCTTTACCTCTTGGAATCTGTTCTCTAAGACTTTTAAAATGTAAACCTGATTGTGTCATTCCACTGCTCCAATCCCTCCAGTGGCTTCATATCACACCTAGAACAAAATGCATGAGCCTTACTTTGGAAACCAAGATTTTGTATGATCAAGCTACTCTCCATCTTGATTTCTTCCTCTCTTGGTTCCCCTCACTCACTCTGCTTCAGTGACACTGGTTTCCTAGATTTTCCTCAAACACAGGGAGCACAACAAGCATGCTTCTGCCCCAGGGCCTTTGCACAAGCTATTCTGTGCTTGGAATCCTCTTCCCCCAGATATTCATATGCTTCACTTCCTCACTTCATTCAATATCACCTCCTCAGAGAGAATGTTCCTGGACATCTTATCTAAAATGGGACTGCCTACTTTATTGTCCCTTCCTAGCTGTTCGTTATAGGCTTTGTCTACAATCTGTCTTCCTCACTAGACTGGAAGCTCTTTGAAAGCAGAGACCTCATCCATCTGCTTACCACAGTATCCCCAGTATCTAAAACAGGGCATGACAAAAGGCAACACTCAAAGAATATTACTTAAAATGAAATAATTGTATGCTTAAAATGGATAAGTATATCGGTATATAAAATATACCTCAATAAAGCTGTTTTTTAAAAAAAGATCCCTAATTTTAAAAATTGAGGGCAGAAATGAATAAAATGAGTGAATGAATAGATTGAAGCACTATTTAGCCTGAACTGACTATAATCCTAAAATAAAACTTTATCCATCTATAGAAAACATCTTTTCTGTTTCTAATATCCAATTAATCCAGTAAACAGCTGTCCATTTCTTTTTCTATGATATGCTAAGAAATTCAAGACATTGTAGTATAACATTTACTAAAAAGACTTACGTTTTTAATGTGCCAGGGACCGTGCTAGCTTACACATAAATTATCTCACATACTCTTCTGAGACAGATGCTAATATAGTCTCATAATGAGGAAGGAGTTTGCTTCTAGCCCAAGGTTGCAGCTATTAAATGGTAAACTTGGATCTGAACCCAAGAAGACTCCAGAACTAATCCTTCTCAGTCCCAAGTAGGGACTGATATGAAAGAACAGAAAAAAGGGCAATGAGAAGGATGCCAAACTGCCATTTTTTCCAAGCACTAGGCAACACCAGGATGTTCTTTAACTCATCTTACCTTTCTCTTGCATCCTTCATTCCTTCCACTTTCTGCAGGTGGACCATTTGCCAATCCAAACCCAAGATCACCCTTTTCCAACTGAACTGACTTCACAATGATATGCTACTTTTTATGATTCTGATAGGATTCCAGCACCTTTTTATCAAACGATTATTTCTTGGTCTCTGACAGATTATATGCTTTTATTCCAGATTCCCTTTAAATACAAAGAGGTTTACTAACTCACCCCCAAATAATCCACTATTGTCAACTCCTTTCTACACTGAACCATCCACATTACTGTTGAACATTGTCTATAGCATAAATTCTCTTGGCCTATCTGGCTCCTGCTCAAATCCATCCAGATAATTTTCTCTAAGGCAGTGCGGAAAAATAAGTGTTCTAATTCAATGTAATGATTTTTTCTGTTTACTGTCACTCAGCATTGACATTTGTCTATGCTACTGTCATCCTGTGGTGCAGACCGGGCAGCGTTTCTTTCTGTCTCTAGGTTAGAACCGACTTGACGGCACCTAACACCTACCATCCTAAGTAATTCTGAACCCTGAACTATCTTCCCAAAAGACAGCTCTACTGTTATTGTCTTCTTTAGTGCCCTGATAGCACGTCTTAACTTTTCCATCACTCTCCCCTCCCATCTGCTCTGCCTTTATTGAAAAGTTGAAGTTTTAGTTTCTCTTCTTTATTCTCAACCATTCATGTTTGGTATTACCAGCCTCTTCTCACGTTTAGTTACATGATCTTAGACATTATTGTGTTTTGTATTAAAACAAGAGCATCTTTCAACAGCAAACTGCCCCTTATAATAAACAAAAAGAAGCCAAACCCATTGTCGTTGAGTAGATTTTGACTCATGGTGAAACAACACGTTCCAGAGCAGAACTGCTGCTCCACAAGGTTCTCCATGGCTGCAATCTTAAAGAAGTAGTTTGCCAGGCCCTTCTTCCACAGTGCTGCTGGCCTGATTCAAACTGCCAACATTTTGATTAGTAGCCCAGTGCCAGCTGTTTGCACCACCCAGGGACCTACCTCTTACAATATCTTGCATTTATATAACATTTTATGGTTTTCAGATGTATTTCACATATATAATTTAACTATATTTTCTGAACAATACTGTGAAGTAGATATTACCATCCAATTGGAGATAAAAACAAAAAACGAGTCACAGAGGCTTGTCTCTTGCCCTGCACTGCCTTGAAATGTAAAAATGGTAGTAGAATACAGGCCTGCTCTCCATTTCATCACAGCACACCACTCGTTACTTAGTTGCAGTCAAATATGGTAGATTCTGTGCTGTCCAATATGGTAGTAGCCATTAGCCAAGTGTTGGCAGTTCGAATTCACCAGCTGCTCCTTGGAAAATCTATGGGGCAGTTCTACTCTGTCCTGTAGGGTCACTGTGAGTCAGAATTGACCGACAGCAAAGGGTTTGGTTTTTGATTTTTAGCCATTAGCTATTTAAATGTAAGCAAATTAAAATTCTAAAAAATTAAAAATTCAGTCCCTCAGTCACATTAGCCACATTTTAAATGATCAGTAATCACTTATGGAAAGTGGCTATGGTATTGGACAGCACAGATAGTGAACATTTCCATCATTGCAGAAAGTTCTGTTGGACAGTGCTGGCTGGATTCCTCTTATACCGTTGATGCCGAGAGATAACAAGAATTTACATAATATCGACTTTCTATCTGCAGTTGCACTTGGGAGGGATGTGCACTGTATTATGAGGAAAAATGGAATTGTCTCAGTGGTCATATAGTTTAGTGGTTCCTAATCTGAGCAGATCATCAGAATTACAGATTCTTGAGTCCATTCATTCTTGAGTGAATATATAACCTATTGCCATCAAGTCGATTCCAACTCATAGTGACCCTATAGGACAGAGTAGAACTGCCCCACTGGGTTTACAAGGAGTGGCTGGTGGATTCGAACTGCCGACCTTTTGGTTAGCAACCGTAGCTCGCCATAGCTCTTAACCACTGTGCCACCAGGGCTCCTTATATGTAGTGAATATATAGTGCTCCTAATTTGCTAATTGGTTATTGTTGCTATTAGTTGCTGTTGAGTTGATTCTGACTTATGACGACCCCATGTGTGCAGAGTAGAACTGCTCCATAGGGTTTTCAAGGCTGTGACCTTTGAGAAGCAGATCGCCAGTCCTGTCTTCCAAGGTGCCTCTAGGTGGGTTCAAATAGTTAACCTTCTGTCTGGTAGATGAGTGCTTAACTGTTTGTGCCACTAGTTGCAGACCATTGTTACTGATAATTAAAGAATCAGAAAATGGTAACTAACCCCAGGGTACAGTGGACATTACCAATTACCATTCTCTTATTTT
Organism: Trichechus manatus latirostris; assembly: GCF_000243295.1. Classification (NCBI taxonomy): domain Eukaryota; kingdom Metazoa; phylum Chordata; class Mammalia; order Sirenia; family Trichechidae; genus Trichechus; species Trichechus manatus. Next base: position 655,008 of record NW_004444100.1, on the reverse strand, counting down.
ATGGTTGCAGAAATTGAAGTCCAAAGAGATAAAGTAACTTTTCCCAAGCCACCCAGTTAGTGGCAGAGACAAGAATAAAATATGGGCTTCCAGACTCCTTGTCCAATGCTCTCTTCCCTAAACTGTGCTATTTTATTCAGCATTTTTAGTTTATCAAATCCTATGCTAGAGGATAATTAGGAAAGGAAGCTGGGGGACAGCTTCTTCCTTCCTCTACTCATGCCTTTCTTCCTGCAATCTTTACAGATGGAAGACCTGTTTTTCTAAGCTATGCCAAAAAGAAGCAGCCTTTTGAGGCTACCAAGACAGCTGGCCAGCGGGATTATACAGCCTTCCCCTTGGATAATGAGACTATGTCTCATGCCATACCTCACCCCCTTAACTTGTTCCAGAATACGTGTCTGCTTAGAACACCTGCCATGTCACCCTTTCTTCTACTGGTCATTGCACGCAGCTCTGGTCTGCTTTCCACAAGAGTTCAAAATAAGGCACAATGCTGGGCAGCTAGAGAAGCTTCCACAACTTCTTACCTACTAAGTCATAAAGCAACAGCTGGGTGTGAAAATATAACTCCTGTCACTTTTCCAAACAGCAAGAGACCTGGCTTGAAGGGGCCTGAGTAAGTTCTTGGGCATGCTACAATTCACAGCTGCTGCCTGGAGCCACATTTTTGTTCCCTGAGGTTTTTGGGTGGCGGAAGGTTGAGATCATTTTCGAGTGCTACTTTACTTCCTTCTGACCCTTCTCATCCCTGCACTACTGGGCATTTGCTCCTGCTAGTCTTCAATGCTTCTATGTGGCTTGTGTGGAGCTCGATGATTTTGGGGGCATAACACGCAGAAACTTCTTTTTCATGAGCCCTAGAAGGAAAACTGATTTCTCAAACCCAAGGCAAAGGAAGAACAGCACTACTGGGTTGACATTCTTTTGTGCTGGAAAACACTGGCTTGCTAAATTGGGTTGCAGTTTCTTTTTTTAGCAGGGTAATGCACAAGTCTAAATTTCCCATGCTGAGAAATAGCATTAACCAAAGGAGATGTCTATTTGAATTTCTTTGCCAAGTGTCCATTCTCTGTTGTCGTTTCCGATTTGATTTCTCACTTATAAAGAACAATTGTGGGGTAAAATGGATTATGAGTTTCCTTAACACAAAACAGAATTGAATTATTAGGAGCAAAAATTCAGCAACTGCCCGTGTTCCTTTTGATCCTAAGAACCTGATGAACAGAAATAGGAATGAATACGTTTTAAGTCAACAGCCTGTATTCAGAAAGGACCTTGGTAGAGGGGATAAAATAGAGCCTAACTGAGCTTGATAATCAGTGAAGCCACCGCCATCTGTCAGGGCTGTGCTCTTCTCCCTCAGGCTCTGGTTCCTGAGGCCCAGCTGACTGACGGGCATCATTAGCTGGCTTGTGCACTGAGTCACCCACTGAGACAGGTCACCTTGTGTCTTTGGGGTATTTTATTCTCCCCTGCTCCCAATTCTAATCCCAAGGAAGGAAAATTAATTTTCATTTTAAGATTAAATGATGACAGTCTGCAATCTGTCAGCTCCTTGCTGGTAGCCAAGTGGGGTTGTTAAAATAAAAAAGAAGGGAAAATACAATCCAGCCTCCTCTTCCTCAGTCCTTCAGGATGAGAAGCAGGGGAGCCTTGCCTGCGCACAGTCCATTTAAATGCAAATGCCCCACACTACTGTCTGCCTTTCCAATGATGTGTGGGTTGATGAGTGGGCATGCAGATTTCACGTTTTTGGCTAAGAGGCAGTGGGAATGAGAGAAACAGCACAAATGGAGAATAAAAGGGACTGCAACCACTTTGAAGCACAGAGAACAAATGGAATCCACAAGAAGACACTCTGTCCCCCAAGCCCCTAATTTTTTAAATCAGTCCACTGTTTCTGCACCTGATTCCTTTTCACAGACTTCCAAGTCTCAGTTTTGTTTTTTTTCACAGACTTTTTCCCCTTCATCTACCCAATATCGTGAGCCCTGCACGTCTCCCACTTTCTCTAGAGACAGCTGTCAATCTCTCATCGTCTCCTCTGACCCTGGCTTCTTCTTGTGCTAAACTCACTTTTTTTCTCTCCTCCTTATCTTAGTTTCTGAGGGCTTTCTCATGAGTGACTGTGACCTAGTTAGGGACCTCGCTTTAGCTAAGTTCTGGCAAGAATATTTTTTATTAGTCAAATCTCAGTGTAATCAATATCCTCTTCTGAGATAACTCAATTAAGTCTCTTAATAAAGGAATAAAAGTTTTGAAAAAGAGATCTAATTATGAACTGAGCTGCGTTTTAACTTGGAAGAAGGATAACTATTAGAGTCTGAAGGTACATGATGGAGAATCTTCTCAATTTCACTTACATAAAGAGTAGGTTCATATTTTGGCCTTTCATTGGGAAATTGCTCCCAACTGTCTCCATAGCATACCATCCTGCAAAATGGGTGGATTTTCGTTTATAAATAGTAAAGCTTTTTAAACAGTGGCGGTGTCTTAGTCATCTAGTGCTGCTACAACAGAAATACCACCAGTGGATGGCTTTAACAAAGAGAAATGTATTTCTTCACAGTAAAGTCGGCTATAAGTCCAAATTCAGGGTGTCAGCTCCAGGGGAAGGCTTTCTGTCTCTGACGGCCTTCCATCAATGCTGCCCTGAACTAGGAGCTTCTCTGCGCAGGGACCCCCAGTCCAAAGGACATGTTCTACTCCTGACACTGCTTTCTTGGTGGTATGAGGTCCCCTTGTATCTCTGCTCACTTCTCTCTTTTATATCTCAAAAGATTGCCTCAGGATACAATCCAGTCTTGTAGATTGAGTCCTGCCTCACTAACACAACTGCCGCCCAGCCCATCATCCCTCATTAACATCATAGAAGCAGGATTTACAACATATAGAAAAATCACACAGTACTCAGCCAAACTGATACACACGTTTTTAGGGGGACATAATTCAATCCCTGACAGGCCGTATTTTAGAAACAACACAAAATACAATGAAGACCTGGCCTCCTCTGCTTTCTCAAATAGGCTGTTAAGCAATACTGGAGGAAATCATATAACAAGGCAGATTGGGGCCTCTAAAAACTCTGCCTTTGAATCTTGGTTTTTGCATCCTTCTACATGTTCTGGTTCGACATTCTTTCTCTTGACTCCCAATGGTTACTTCAGAACTTTAGCCCTGCTCTCAAATCTCCTCTGTCCTCTCTCCTCTCCATTGTACCATGTAACCTTGTGTCTGATTTTCTGAGAAAACTGAGGTTTTTAGACGTTTATCCCCTTCAAAGCCCTGTTCCGATATACAGATGGCTCTACATTTGTCCCTAACTCCTTCTCCAGCCCTACTCTTTTCCTATCTTAACCTGCTTCCTGCTGGACTAGGCCTTCATTTGTCATCTTCTCTCTCTGTTCAATTCCATCCTTTCTGCTAGCCTTCTCCTCCCAGTCTAGAAATATGTTCCACTGTCATGCATCTTAAGTCCCTACCTCTCACCTGTGTCCATTCTAGCTACGCATGACCCTTGCCATTCACATTTCCTCAACTCTTCCTCACTTTTCAAACTCTCCACTGTGTAGTTCACCTTCCTGAGACCCTTTGACAAGGGTTATCTTTGGCCTTGTAATTTTCAAATAGAAAGGATAAAGGGAGAAGGTGTGGTGTCTTCCCATTCCTTGATCCTTGTGCAGCCTTCGAAACAGCAGCTCCCTGATGAAAGTGTGGATATAGCTAGTTCCCTGAATCCATGTGCTGAAGTGCAAAGAGGCAGTTCTGGGTCCAAATAAGTAGCTCAGACTTTTGTAGTTACATATCTTTAGGCAAGTTGCTTATTAGTATTTTAGCTGCAAATTACTATAACTATATATTATTAAAGTCACAATATCTAACATGGATTGAGGACTTGCAATGAGCCAGCCAGGGTTAAATTATTTTATGTATTGTCTCATTTAATTCTTACAGCAGATCTGTGAGTAGCTGTTATTAATATTACTGTTCCAATTTTATTAATGAGAAAACAGGCAGAAAGAGATTAAGCAAGTTGCCCCTTTAGTCACACAGCTAGTAAGTGGTAGAAATAGCATTCTTTTTTTAAATTGTATTTATTTTGCTGTTGTTGTTGAGAATATACACAGCAAAACATATACCAATTCAACCATTTCTACAGTACAATTCAGTGACATTGATTATATTCTTCGAGTTGTGCAACCATTCTCACACTCCTTTTCTGAGCTGTTCCTCCTCCATTAACATAAAGTCACTGCTCCATAAATTTCCTATCTCATCTTTCAAATTGCTGTTGTCAATTTGATCCCATGTATGGAGATTCTGAAAGAGCACGATATTCAAGGCGGACATTCTTTACTCATTAAGTTAAACTATTGTTTGATTTTAAGAAGACTTCAGGGGATATTTTTGGTCTAAAGTTTAAAGCTTAGCTCAGGGCATAGTTTCAGGGGTTCATATATGATAGGCAAAAGGTAGAAACAACTTAAATGCCTATCAGCAGATGAATAGATATACAAAATGTGGTATGTACATACAATGGAATACTACTCTGCCAGTAGGAGAAATGAAGTCTTGATAACATGCTACAGTATGGATGAAGCTTGAAGACACTATGCTGAGTGAAATGAGTCAATCACAAGGAAGACAAATATTGTGTGATCTCCTTATATAAAAAGATAAGAAAGGGCAAATGTATAGAGACCAAAGTTTATTAGTGACTACCAGGGGTGGGAGGGAGGGAGAAAGGGGGATAACAGTGATGGAAAAATTGCACTGATTAAGGATAAGGTTGCACAGACAATTATTGCAATTGCTGTCAATAAGTTGTACACCTGTAAAAATCTGAATTGGCAAAAGTTGTGTGATAGATACAAAAACGACAAAGAAAAAGAAATAGTATTCTTTACCACTGTCTTGTACTTAATGTCTCTAAGCTCTCATTTATTCACAGAATTGTATATGAGATAAAATATAACATCCTATACCGGATCCACATTTCCTCATGAAGATCCCAAAATGCAACACACATAGTATGTCTCAAACCATAAGCATTACTTTTCCCTATGCTTTCTTGGTTCCCTATCTTAGTTAGTGAACCAAATCCCTCTCTCCAGAAAAACTAAGAGTCCATCTAGAGTCCTCTCTTCCCCGATCCTCACATGTCATCCTGATCGCCACCCTCCTCCCTAAATTCTACCTCTTTGATGTTTCTCATGTTAGACCCCTCATCCAAATTCTCATGGTTCTTTGCACAGCTCAGCCTTCCTCATCTCTCTCTTACTATTGCATTGATTTCCCATCTGCTCCCTTGCCTGGGTCTTGCTTTGCTCTAATTGATCCTCCATATTGCTTCCAGAAGGCTCTAAAGCACATATGGGATCCTGTTCCTATTATCTTCAATAAGATACAGAGAGGGTAAGTCACTTACTCAAGTTCTAAAAAGCAAGAGTCAGAGTTGGAGTTCAAATCCAGAGAGTCTGGCTCAAAAGCCTGTGCCCTTAACCACTTGTCTTTCATGCCTCCCTGAGAATGAAAGGGCAATTCCAGCCCCGCACCCCTCACTGCCTGCTCTCTCTGCAGAGGACTTCCTGAAGACTTTCACGGAGATGTTGGCTTAGACCCGATTTTGGATTACCACCAGTTTGAATCAGACAGCCACAAAATAACATGTCAAATCTATCAATTTTTACCAAGCTTTTCTTTTTCCAAGTCTCTGTACATACCCAGGGATATTCACCCCAAGTCAGTACATCAGATGTTCCAAAACCACTAGTTTGTCAAATCCAACAGACTCAATTCTACTTGTAAGGTGAAAAAAAATGTTGAAAATATAATGAGACCAATATCTAACTTTCTTAATGTTTTCCTATTGAAGGCATCACAGATCCTTTACTGATTTTTTTATTATGTAATATATATAACAAAACATTCACCAATTCAACGATTTTTACATGTACAAAACATGACATTGATTATGTTCATCATGTTGTACAACAATTACCACTATCCTTTCCAAATTATTCCACCACCATTAACAGAAACTCAGTGCTTAAAAAGTAAAATAGGAAAAAATACATGTATCAACTGAGTTTTAAGTTTAGACTGAAGCTGTAATTCAAAGGGCTTTGGGAAATATTTGTGCTTGTGCTTTTCGTGTGGGTCCGTGATTTTTCATTTCCTCCTCTCAAAAATACTGTGTAAGGTGGGAATTTTCATCCCCATTTTATGAATGTGGAAACTGAGGCTCAAATTTTCATCCTTCTTGTCACAAGTCACCCTGTTGGATGGTGGAAGAAGCAAGATTTCAACCTGTTCTTTGGACATTGGCACCCAAGCTGTTTCTACTGCTCAGTCCTTCAGAGATCTGAAAATATCTTTTAAGTAAACTTTGTTTTATTTTGGGATAATTTTAAATTTATAGATTGTAGAAAGTTTGCAAAGATAGTACAGAGAATTCCCGTATACTCTTCACCCAGGTTCCCCTAATGCTAAGATATAAGCATATTGCAGTGATCAAAACTAAGAAATTAACATTAAAACATTACTATTAACTAAACTGCAGTCCTTATTCTTATTTCACCAGCTTTTTACTGATGAGCTTTATCTGCTTCAGGATCCAATTCAGGCTACCACATTGCATCTCATCATTTTACCTCCTTAATCTCCTTTGGTCTATGACAGTTTCTCAGTTTTTCCTTGTTTTTCATGACTTTAACAGTTTTAAATTATACTGGTCAGGAGTTTTGTAGAATGCCCCTCAATTTAGGTTTACTGTATGTTGAAAACAATTTTTCAATACTCAAAACTTTTGCTTTTCTGTTTATAGCACTGTATTCTATACCTATTTGATTTTTTTTTTTTTTTGTAGGCATATTTCAAAAGGCAGATTTCCTATATTCTTTTGCCTGGAAATGATTACACCTTTCCTCTTGACACCATTAAGCTCCCAGAATTTTTTTATCCACAACATTTTTACCTTGCAAATAATTATCATGCGTATTCTCAGATGAATCATTTTCTAAGATAATTGAATTCTTGAGGTCTAAAAAGTAATTGAACTGAAGTTGTTGCAGAAGAGATGGTGAATAAACACGCACGAACTAAAATAAGAAGCCATTTCACACATACACAGAGAATAGTAGCTGAAGATGTGTAAAATGATACGAAAAAAATTTGTTACTGTGGTGGGCAGAATAATGGTCCCCCAAAGACATCCACGCCTTAATCTCCAGAACCTGTGAATGCTTTGCCTTACATGGCAAAAGAGACTTTGCAGATGTGATTACATTAAGGATTTTGAGAGGGGGAGATTATCCTAGATTATCTGGGTGGGCCCAATGTAATCATAAGGGCCCTTACAAGGAAAAAAGAGAAGCAGGAGCGCTGAAGAAGGAGAGATGGCTACAGAAGCAGAAGTCTGAGTGATGCTATTGCTGGCTTGGGGCCACAAGCCAAGGAATGCTTGCAACCTCTACAAACTAAAAAACAAAAGGAAATAGTCTTTCCTAGAGCCTCCGGAAGGAACAGAGCCCTACTAACAAGTTGATTTTAACCCAGTAAAATCCATTTTGGACTTCTGACCTCCAGAACTGTAAGATAATAAATTTGGTAATTTGTTACAGCAGCAATAGAAAACTGTCACAATTACTATAGCAGAAACTGGGTTAAATGAATTTCAGATTTAATAGATCACATAGCCTTGTCCCAGAGTTGATACTTCTTTATTGCCAGTTACTGTGGCTTGAGGAATGTTGAAGGCTGGATTCTGGTGTTTCACTTTGTATATTAACGGCTTATAAAATCAACTGTTAGAGGTGACAGCTCCTCCCCAGTACTTGGCACACAGTAAGTACTTGATAAATGCAAATTTCTTTCCAGGAAATCCTTACATAGCACTTACTGTGCGCTAGGTTCTCTTCTTTTTTCTCTTTTTTTAAATAATATTTTATTGTGTTTTTGGTGAAAGTTTGCATACCAGGTTAGGTTCTCATTTGACAGTTTCCACATAAACTGATCAATGACATTAGTTACATCTTTTACGCTGTGTCAACATTCTCTTTAATTGTGTTCTGGTTTTTCCATTTCCGGTACTCTAGTTTCCATACTACCTTATTGTCTCATCTTTTCTTTGGATTAAATGTTGACTTTTTGGACTCATACAGATTGTTTTTTCAGTATAGCACTGCTATAACATGTAATATTTTTTATTTTGTGTGTCATTCTGCTTTTCTGCTAAAAGGAGAACTCAGAGATATTTTTGGTTCAAGGTTTAAAGATCTTCTCAGGGAGATAGTCTCAGGGAGTCCTCTCGTCTCAGGTGGTCCAGTTAGTCTGGTCTTTTTTTTAAGAATTTGAGTTTTGTTCTACATTTTTGTCCCATTCTAACCAAGATTATCTATTGTGCCCCTAGTCAGATCACTCAGTGGTGGTAGCTGGACACCATCTAGTTCCTCAGGTCTCAGGGTAGTTGAGGTCGTGGCTTGTGTAGGCTATCAACCTTATAGACTTGTTTCTTCTCTGAGATTACATTCTTATTCTTATAAAGAATTATTCTTATTTTTTTGCTCCTGATGAGTAGAGATAAATAGTTGCATCTTAGGTGGCCACTCACAAGCTTTTAAGACCGCAGACACCACTCACTTCACTAGGATGCAAAACATGAACTTTGTGAACTATATTATGCCAGCGGACTAAGTTGTCCCATAAGACTATGGTCCTAAGCTTTCAAACCTAGAAAATCAATCTCGGAAGGTATTTGGTTATGTCTGAGGAGTAGCTATAGTTGTATCTTCAATGAATATATGTGCATGCACACACATATCTGCATTTACATGTACATATAGACACTTCTATCTGTTCTTACATATGTATACGCTTGTACTTACCCATAGATGTATTTGCCTATACTCATCCATATGTGATTCTAGAGTCATTTTTTTGTTCATTGTTGGAGTTGTTGCCCTCTTATATATGTCAAATTCTTTGTTACAGACATTCTTTCCTCATGAGTGCTTCTCAGTGCCATCATATATTTTGGTCCTGCTGTGCTCACTACACCCACATTTGGTTCCACTTTTCCCATCACAAAAAATAACAAGTATCTAGATCTAAAAGTCATCAAAAATGAAATGGAACGCATAAACATCGATACCCTAGGCATTAGTGAGCTGAAATGGACTGGTAATTGGCCATTTTGAAACAGAAAATCATATGGTCTGCTATGCTGGGAATGAAAAATTGAAGAGGAATGATGTCACATTCATTGACAAAAAGAACATTTCAAAATCTATCCTGAAGTACAATACTATCAGTAATAGGGTAATATCCACACAGCTACAAGGAAGACCAGCTAATATGACTATTATTCAAATTTCTGCACCAACCACTAAGGACAAAGATGAAGAAACTAAAGATCTTTACCAACTTCTGCAGTCTGAAATTGATCAAACATGCAATCAGGATATATTGATAATTACTGGTGTTTGGAATGCAAAAGTTGGAAACAAAGAAAAAGGATTGGTAGTTGGAAAATATGGCCTTGGTGATAGAAACGATGCTGGAGATCACATGATAGAATTTTGTAAGACCAATGACTTCTTCATTGCAAATACCTTTTTTCAACAACATAAACAGTGAGTATACACATGGATCTGGCCAGATGGAATACACAGGAATCAAATCAACTACATCCATGGAAACAGATGATGGAAAAGCTCAAAATCATCAGTCAGAACAAGGCCAGGGTCCGACTGTAAAACAGACCATCAATTGCTCATACAAGAGTTCAAGCTGAAGTTGAGGAAAATTTGAACAATTCCACAAGAGCCAAAGTACGACCCTGAGTATATCCCACCTGAGTTTAGAGACCACCTCAAGAATAGATTTGATACGTTGAACGCTAGTGACTGAAGATCAGATGAGTTGTGGAATGACATCAAGGACATTATACATGAAGAAAGCAAAAAAAAAAAAAAAAACCAAAACTCAAACACGTTGCCATCAAGTCAATTCTGACTCATAGTGACCCTATATGATGGAGTAGAACTACTCCATAGGGTTCCAGGGAGAGGCTGGTAGATTTGAACTGCTCACCTTTTGGTTAGCAGCTGTAGCACTACATAGCTCTTAAACACTATGACTCCAAGGCTCTGAAGAAAGCAAGAGGTCATTAAAAAGACAAGAAAGAAAACACCAAAATGGGTGTCAGCAGAGACTCCGAAATTTACTCTCGAACATAGAGTAGCTAAAGAGAAAGGAAGAAATGTTGACATAAAAGAGCTGAGCAGAAGATTTCAAACGGCAGCTTGAGAAGACAAAGTAAAGTACTATAATAAAATGTGCAAAGACCTGAAGATAGAAGACCAAAAGGGAAGAACATGCTCAGCACTTCTCAAGCTGAAAGAACTAAAGAAAAATTCAAGCCTCAAATTGCAATATTGAAGGATTCTACTGAGAAAATATTAAAACGACACCTGAAGCATCAAAAGAAGATGGAAGGAATACACAGAGCCACTAGGCCAAAAAGAATTGGTCGACATTCCACCATTTCAGGAGGTAGCATATGATCAAGAACTGATGGTACTGAAGGAAGAAGTCCAAGCTGCGCTGGAGGCATTGGCGAAAAACGGGCTCCAGGAATTGATGGAATACCAATTGAGATGTTTCAACAAATGCACACAGTGCTGGAAGTGCTCACTCTTCTATGCCAAGAAATTTGGAAGACAGCTACCTGGCAAGCCAACTAGAATATATCCATATTTGTACCCATTCCAAAGAAAGGAGATCCAACAAAATGTGGAAATTATCGAACAATATCATTAATATCAGACACAAGTAAAATTTTGCTAAAGATCATTCAAAAGTGGTTGCAACAGTACATTGACAGGGAACTGCCAGAAATTCAAGCCAGATTCAGAAGAGGCCCTGGAACAAGGGCTTTCATTGCTGATGTCAGATGGATCGTGGCTGAAAGCAGAGAATACCAGAAATATGTTTACTTGTGTTTTATTGATTATGCAAAGGCATTCAATTGTGTGGATCATAACAAATTATAGATAACATTGTAAGCAATGGGAATTCCAGAACACTTAATTGTGCTCATTGGGAACCTGTGCTTAGACCAGGAGGCAGTTGTTCAAACAAAACAAGGGGATACTGCATGGTTTAAAGTCAGGAAGTTGTGTCTGTCAGGGTCATGTATTTTCACCAGACTTATTCAATCTGTACTGCAGATGACACAACCTTGCTTGCTGAAAGTGAAGAAGACTTGAAGCAGTTACTGATGAAGATCAAAGACTACAGCCTTCAGTATGGACTACACCTCAACATTAAGAAAACAAAAATCCTCACAACTGGACCAATAAACAACATAATGATAAATGGAGAAAAGATTGAAGTTGTCAAGGATTTCATTTTACTTGGATCCACAATCAACACCCATGGAAGCAGCAGTCAAGAAATCAAAAGACACATTGTACTGGGCATTGGGCAGATCTGCTGCAAAAGACCTCTTTAAAGTGTTAAAAAGATGTCACCTTGAAGACTAAGGTGCACCTGACCCAAGCCACGGTATTTCCAATCACCTCATATGCACGTGAAAGCTGGACAATGAAGAAAGAAAACCGAAGAATTGACGCCTGTGAATTATGGTGTTGACACAGAATATTGAATATACTATGGACTGCCAAAAGAATGAACAAATCTGTCTTGGAAGAAATACAGCTAGAATGCTCCTTAGAAGCAAGGATGATGAGACTACATCTCACATACTTTGGACGTGTTATAAGGAGGGATCAGTCTCTGGAGACGGACATCATACTTGGTAAAGAAGAGGGTCAGAGAAAAAGAGGAAGACCCTCAATGAGATGGATTGACACAGTGACTGCAATAATGGCCTCAAACGTAACAACTATTGTGAGGATGGCGCAGGACTGGGCAGTGTTTCAAGTCAGAACCGACTGTACGGCACCTAACAACAACATTTCAATCTGTATGCTGAGCAAATAATCTGAGAAGCTGGAGTATATGAAGAAAAATGGAGCACCAAGATTAGAGGAAGACTTGTTAACAACCTGGGATATACAGATGACACAATCTTGCTTGCTGAAAGTGAAGAGGACTTGAAGCACTTATTGATGAAGATCAAAGACCACAGCCTTCAGTATGGATTATACCTCAATACAAAGAAACTAAAAATCCTGACAACTGGACAAATAAGCAACATCATGATAAATGGAGAAAAGATTGAAGTTGTCAAGCATTTCATTTTGCTTGGATTCACAATTAATGCCCATGGAGGTAGCAGTCAAGAAATCAGATGACTTATTGCATTGGGCAAATCTACTGCAAGAGATCTCTTTAAAGTGTTAAAAAGCAAAGATGTCACTTTAAGGACTAAGGTGTGCTTAACCCAAGCCAAGATGTTTTCAATCACCTCATCTGCATGTGAAAGCTGGATAATGAGTAAGGAAGATGGAAGAAGAATTGATGCCTTTGAATTACGGTGTTGGTGTAAAATATTTAATGTAGCATGGACTGCCAGAAGAATGAATAAATCTGTCTTGGAAGAAGTACAGCCAGAATGTTCCTTAGAAGCAAGGATGGCAAAACTTCCTCTTGCATACTCTGGACATGTTATCAGGTGGAATCAGTCCCTGGAGAAGGACAACATGCTTGGTAAAATAGAGGGTCAGTAAAAAAGAGAAAGATGCTCAATGAGATGGCTTGACGCAGTGGCTGTGACAATGAACTCAAACATAGCAACGGTTGTGAGGATGCTGCAGGACTGGGCAGTGTTTCCTTCTGTTGTACACAGGGTCACTATGAGTCGGAATCTAATGGATCATACCTAACAACAACAGCTCTAGAGTGTGCTTCCCCCTCCTTCCCCTCCTCCCCCTACTAACCAGCAAAGAACATTGGTCTCTTATATATGTCTGTTCTTGTCTTCTTATAAAAGAGAGATCATAGCCCCGGTAGCCCAGTGGTTAAGAGTTTGGCTAACCAAAAAGGTTGGCAGTTCAAATGCACTAGCTACTGCTTGGAAACCCTATGGGGTAGTTCTATTCTGTCCTACAGAGCTACTATGAGTCAGAATTGACTCAAGGCAGGGGCTTTTTTTAAATTATTTTTTATTTTATGTGCTTGACTTACTTTACTTGGCATTATGCCCTCCAGGTTCATCCACGTTATAATGTTTCCCGGACTCATCATTGTTCTTTATGGTTGCATAATATTCCATGTATGTAAAGATCACGTTTTGCTTATCCATTCATCTGTTGATGGGCACTTCAGTTGTTTCTATTTTTTGCTATTGTGAATAAAGCTGTGATGAATACAGGTGTGCATATGTGTGTTTGTGTCACTACTTTTAGGTCTCAAGGGTATATACCTAGGAGCGAGATTGCTGGATTGGAGGGTAGTTCTATTTCTAGTCTTTTGAGGAAGCGCCATACTGTTTTCCATAGTGGTTGTACCATTTTACAGTCCCACCAGCAATGGATAAGCGTTCCAATCTTCCCATATCCTCACCAACATTCGTGGTTATCCGTTTTTTTTTTTATTTTACCAGTGCCACATTAGCTGGGGTGAGATGGTATCTTACTGTAATTTTTATTTGCATCTCTAATTGCTAATGATCTTGAGCAACTTTTCATGTGTTTGTTGGCTGCTTGGATGTCCTCTTTGGTGAAGGTTCTGTTCATGTTCTTTGCCCATTTTATAATTGGGTCATTTGTCTTTTTGTTGTTGAGTTGTTGAAGTTCTCTATAAATTTTGGACATTAGATCCTTATCAGATATGTTGTTTCCAAAGATTTTTTTTCCTAGTCTGTAGGTTCTGTTTTTACTTTTGATAATGTCTTTTGATGAGCTTAAGTTTTTAATTTTTATGAGGTTCCATTTATCTATTTTGTCTTCTTCTATTTGTATATTTGTTGGTATGTTGTTATCCTATTTTTAGAAAAGATTAAGTCCCATAGTTTTCTCCCTATGTTTTCTCTCAGAAATTTTATACTTTTTGGATTTACCAGGTTCTCTTCTAATGCTTTACATACATTGACTCATTTAATCCTTACGACCACCCCATTTTACATTACGGAAACTGACGTTGAGAGAGGTTAAGTGAGTTGCCCAAGGTCATATAGATTGTATGTAGCATAGCTAGGGTTTAAACTCAGGCATACTGGCAAATGCATCCACTCTTTTAACCATGATACTCCACTGCTTCTTTGTTATCTATGCAGAACAATCTGAGAATTTAGCCTTGCAACCAGTGAGTTTTCAAAACGACTGCATCTAAAATAATATAACTTTTTTTGTTGGAACTATTTCTAAAATACTTCATTGCCTTCCTAGCACAAATTGCATATTTCATGGTATCAGAGAGTTATCAATGTGAACACCAAATCTCGTGTTTTGCTTAACAATTTTTATTTTACCCCACAAAGAATAGCACCATACTGATAATGTGTTGATGAGCTCTTTTCCTTGCCATTTTGATTTATCAGTTTCTTTTATAACTGTTGGCTGTCATTTCTTGCTGCTTTCAGTGGCCTGACTCTGACAACATCTTATTTCTCTCTTGAAAATCACCTACTTCTAATTTACTATTAGAATTGTATTTAGAATAAAAGTAACTAGGTGGTGAAGGGTGCTCTGAGGCTGTCTCACATGAATAAGGACATAGGTTTGTGACGTGCATTTCAGTTGCCCATATATCACTTAGCTTCTTTGCTTATTTCCTTGGCTCTGCTCCACCTACATTGTTGAGATCACTTCTGGATAAGTGAATTAATGTACATTTTGGAAATAATGTCTTAATAAGATAGATAACAAGCTACAGTTGGTTACTTTATATCTGCAACCACCACAGTCACACTTACTAGAAGCTACATCATTTGTGGCAAAAAAGAAATTAGCTCTTCAGCTCTTTAAAAATAATGTAAACATGACCCATTATGTCATTGAAAGCCCCATTCCCGTCATCTGCGGATTGCAGCAAAGTGGTTTTTAGTTTGGTCTAATTGAGAAATTCTCCCCTGTGGCAAATGTTCTTAACCACACATGGCGTTTGAGGGCTTAGAGCGGGCTGTTTCTTAGCAAGTACTTGGTGCCCTGCATGACACTTAAGATGGCGATTTCTGATTGATATTTCCCTTCCTTACACCGAAACCCTGGCCATGGAAACCACAAAGTTATTTTCTTTTTGTCTTCCGCAACACTGAAATGATTCCAAGAATTTTCAGATGGATGGAGTTTTGTTCCTGGCTCATTCTAGTGGAAACAGAGGAGCCCTCCGTCTGGGCAGGGCCGGGGCCAAAGTGAGCAGGAGGTTCTTTTAGCTGCTTTTTCAGACCCAGCTGCACTTGAGAAAGGGTGACTGGATGTGAATCAAGGTGTTTGTTTCTAGCTATAAAATCTTTCACAGCCTTTGGTACTGGTTACCTTCGAGACAACCCAAAGCATCCACATAGGGGAGGAGGCCCAACCAGACACTATTGGGGAAATTTCACAGGGGCAAATTGTTTCCATAGTTTAGAATTTTTTCCACACAAGCATTCAACAAACCTGAAACAGTTTACTCATAGTTCCGAGTGGGAAACTGTTCAGTGGTGGAGTTACTTGGTTCTCAGTTTGTGAATATACCAGTAAAAACTCGTCATTTATTAATCTCATACCTGGTGAATATTTTATCCTTCTGTAAACGAAACTGAATATCTACCAATATTTATCATTGATGAGTTTTACCTTATCAATAATAAATATCCCTATTAATTATGTGGTTAGTGAACTTTCAGTTTGAGACTTTATAAGAGTTTTTCAATTAACATATATTATTTAGGATTAAGAAAGGAGTCCTCTTTTTTCAATTTTTAAATATTACATATTTTCTCTCCTTTAACAACACCCACAAATCTTCTCAAATTTGGTAAACACGTTATCATATTAATTTTTTAACAGAATTTAACTAATTTATTTCCAACCACCTACCGTGATCCTGTGGACCACCAGATTGAGGATGTGTTCAGTTTTGACACTGAGTTCCAGTCCAGGCAGTTTCCTGAGGATAAATTATTAATATTCAAGATAAATTGGATTCTCAGGCAACTTTCCCAGCAAGACTTTTTAAAGCAGTAACTAATGTAAGTGGCATTTTCCAGAAATGGCATTGTAGTCCGTCCAATTGCTCATGAACTGCCCCTCATTTTATGTGTGATAGAACACAGCCATGAAATCTGGAATCTATTTTTGAGGTAGTTATCCAAACACTGGTTACTTCTAAGAATAGAAATGACTATATATTAATAACCAAGTAAGGCACTAGTCCGTGCTTGGTGCCTGTATATAACTTATTCCTCAGTCAGACTCTAGACCTGGGTTGTACTTGAATAACAGGAGGGAAAGATCTCGTTGCCTTTTTTTTTTTTTTTTTTTCACAGCAACTGACTGGGGGTAATAAAATGAATGTTTCTAGCAAGGCCCCCAAATAGATAGCTGACAAATTTCCTCTTTTGTGGTGGTATCTGTATAAGGAATATGGCTGGTCCACTTCTCATAATAAGTAGATTTTCTAAACGCATTTGGCTTAAGAGGAAAAAAAAAATCCTTATTTTCTAGTCAATAAATGAATAAATCCTTGTTTAAAATATTGCACAACAATTTTTTTCTCTTTTCCTTTCTCATCTTCCCGTCTTAGATAATTTCACTCCTCTTATCCTCACAATCTCCTCCTACTTAGCCATTCACTCCTCCTCACCTTTCTTCAGATTACAAAAGACTTACCTCCTTATCAGGCATTTTGACCTGTTGTGTCCTCTGTTAACTGGGCCATTGCCTAAGGGTTTTATTCAAGGATGATCAGTGGCAGTGCCTTGTTTGACTATCCTTCTTCTAATTTTTGATTGTTGTTAGCTGCCATCCAGCCAACCCCCAACTCATGGCAACCCCATGCACAATGGAAGGAAACATTGCCAGTTCCTGGGCCATCCCCATGATCAGTTGCAGACTAGACTGTTGTCATCCATAGAGTTTTCATTGGCTGATTTTCAGGAGTAGAGCACCAGCTCCTTCTTCCTAGTCTATCTTAGTCTGGAAGCACCGCTGAAGTCTGTTCAGCATCGTAGCAATACGAAAGCCTCCAGTAACCGACGCATGGTGGCTGGGTATGAGGTGCATTGGTCAGGAATCAAACTCTGTACTCCTGAGAATTCTACCCCTGAACCACCACTGCCCCTTCTCCCTTCTATTCAAAGGAGAAAAACTGATTTAGGCAGCAGATTAAGCTGAGGCCTAGTAGGATGTAAGAAGGAAGCATAAATTTCTCTATCCATATCTAGTTTTCATGGGCTGCATTGAAGCATGGTCTTTCCTAAAGGAGAGACAAAGTCAGTGAAGGGGGGATGAAAGGAAGAAAGAGAAGAGAGTAAACATTGCTACCTAGGTATTGAGGGCCTACTTGAAATAAGGATCTTCATATACATTAGCTCATTTAATTCTCACAACAACTCTGCGAAGGGTTATCATTCTTATTTTAAAGATGGAGCTTGTGGGCTCAGAGAGTCTAAGTAACTTGTACTAGGGTGCCCACCTAGTAAGTTGCAGAGCTAGAATTTGGAACCTGGTCTGTGTGACCCAACACTCCATTGCATGCTGCCCCCACCAAAGGGCAATCAGTCTCCTGGAGTGCCCTCACTCAGTGATTGAGGTGGAATCAACAACTTTCTGTGTCCCCAGGAGGAAACAAGCAAACAAAAAACCCAAACCCATTACTGTCGAGTCTATTCCAACTCATAATGACCCTATAGGACAGAGTAGAACTGCCCCATAGGGTTTCCAAGGAGCGTGTGGTAGAGTTAAACTGCTGACTTATTGGTTAGCAGCTGAGCTCTTAACTACTATGCCACCAGGGAAGAGGAAATTAGGAGCCAGGATATCAGGGAAAACATTTGGTTCCCAGCTGCTACTTTCCTCAGGGGAGGCAAAGCAGTTGTCCTTCTAAACAGGGCACCATCTCTCTGCCTCGAGGTGTTGACATTCAGATGTCAAGACAACTTTGTTGATTCACTACCAATCAGACATTTTTAATAAGCATTTTTGGGGCAAAAAAAAATGTGGTTAATAAATCAGAATTGACCCAGCCACAATTTTAAGCTTGTCTATGAGATGGCTGATAATGGTAATAAATACAAAAAAAAAAAAAAAAAGAGAGACCAAAAATTTTACAGTTCACGGAGTATAAACTATAATCCAAAAATATATCGTTTCTAATTCCTCCTAAGAACACTATGAGGTAGATATTGTATCTCCATTTCACAGATGAGAAAACTGAGACTCATAAGAGTTAGTAATTGTGCAAAGTCAAAAAGTAATGAAATAGTTGAAAAAGTAATTGAAAACCAGCTCTATGTGCACCCAAAACACAGACTTTCCCCTCCATCCCAGCTGCTCCTTCCCTGTGCCTACCAGGGTTGGAGGCAAGACCGCAAATTTACCTTGAGCATCCATGACTGCAAGTAATCAAATTCCCATCCATGATTAAATTGAATAATTGAAAATCCTCTGATTCATTCTTACACTAGGCTAGATTGCAAACTATCTTGCTCTCATTGTTTAAAATCAATAACATTTCAGAGGTTCTCCATCACTCAGAAATTAGACATCCAAATGCTTTTGTTGGAAATTTAAAGGCCTCCACAATCTGACCTTAGCCAACTTTCTAGCCTTAGCCTCACTCCGCTTTTTACTGAACCTTTACTCCAATCAGGGAGCCCTGGTAGTGCGAAGGTTAAGCACTTCGTTGCTAACCGAAAGGTTGGCGGTTCGAACCCACCCAGCAGCTCCTCAGGAGAAAAGACATGGTAATCTGTTCCCATAAAGATTACAGCCTAGAAAACCCTATGGGGCCATTCTGCTTTGTCACATCGGGTCACTATGAGTCAAAAATCAACTTAATGTCACCTAATAACACTCCAATCAAACTGTCTCACTTTCTTTACGAAACACCAGGTGCTCACCACTGCCTGATTTTTGTCCATTTCATTCCACCTGTCTTAACATCAGCCGCTCACCTTCCCATTGAACCCTGCTCAAATTTCACTTTCTAAATCATCTGGAAAATCCAGATTGAAGTACTTACTTTCACTCCCTACTTTAATAGTAATTATCATCTGCATAGTTCATTTGCCAATTAATTGTGTATGACTTAGAGGCAAGTCTACTTCAGTGCCTTGATACACTATTTAAATCTTCTAATGTCGTTTAACTTTTTTGTTTGATCTCAGTTAACAAGTAATTTCCTCCTATACCCCTTCATATCATCTGCGAAGCAAGAGATAGAAACCAGTTGCCATTGAGCCACTCCTACTCATGGCAACCCCATGTGTGACAGGGCAGAACTACGCTTCATAGAGTTTTCAATGGCTGATTTGTTTGAAGTAGGTCACCATGCCTTTCTTCCAAGGTGTGTCTGGTTGAACTTGAACCGCCAACCTTTCAGTTAGCAGCTGAGTGTGGTAATCATTTGCACCACCCAGGAACTCTTGCACAAAATATATTGCTTGGCATATAGCAGGCACTTAATGTCTTTGAAATGGCTTCTTTAACAACACTGCATCATACCACAAAACCACTCAAGTATGTTTCTGAAATAATGTAAAGTATTAGCAGAGATAAACCTCACTGACCTGGAAGAAAGTCATAGTTATTTCATTAATTTGGTGCTTACTTTCATTTAACCTGAAAGGAGGAGAGTTAAGCAAGATGAAAAGAGACGGGATGTAACCCTGGAGAATGAAGATGAAATTTGACTTGGAAATGAGTGATCCTTTCATGCATTTTCATATTAGTGGCCCTCTCCTTCTGTACACAAGTGAAAGGGTCCAAGAAAATGAATACATAAATAAGTAAAAACTTGGATTAAAAATATTCCTTCCAAACTTGGGTAATTCTGATGAACAGCCTCCATGAAAAAAAAACTTACCTTCAGGAGCGGAAACGTGGCCACAGGCCACCGCGGCGAGAAGGTAACTCTAAACAAACTGGGCTTGATGCTTTCTTTAAGGCTTGTTTGTTTTTTCACCTGCTGTGAGTCAGGGATGGAAAAGTGGTTCCAGTCCTGGAGGGTGGCCACCTTATTTGCCTGGGCCTGTCTTTAGTGCTGACTGTATAACTCTGAACTTTCTTTCATCCTGCACAAATAATTGAGGTAAAGAGAACAGCAAAGCCATTCCAAAAAACAAAAAGGTGGGGGAAGCGGGAAGTCCTTCCTAAAGGCTATTTATACACATCAGGTTCCTCTAGGCCTTTTCCTCTAGAAAGTGAGAGAGTAAGAGTCCTATGGAGGAGAATGCCAATTATAATCATACCTAAAGTAACACATATTTCATGACAAGGGCCAAAATTGCCAGATATTAAGACTAAAAACCCCATGTTTCATTTTAGTACTAATTGCTTTCCTCTTCTCTTTGACAAATGCTTCAGTTTTCATCTCAAAGTTGTTCTCAGAATGAACATGTACTAATCTGATCTTGTTTACAGCAGCAGAGGTCAGGTTCTTTAGCAGCTATTAATAACCACTGTGCTAAGAGCATTCTTGCAGCTCACCCCACACCCTGAGCTTTGCCCTGATTTCAAACTTGTGATAATTTTCATGGTGCCCATCTTGTACCCTACCAACTTTTTAATGACTGCATAGCCATGGTGATAACCACTGTCAGCCAAATCTCCTGTCATTAAACCAAATCATTATGCATTAAAAAGACATCACCTTGCTCTGCGAGGGTTAACAAAGTCTGTCGGAGTAACATAGAAAATTTTATGTGATTTATCAGCTCTCCCAAGGCTTGGAGAGCCTGAAATAGCACTACAAGGAAGTTACAGTGATTCAAGAAAAAGTTCCTAATGGAAGTGTCATTTCTGAGGCCAGGTTCAAACTAACAAAGTAAAAAGTTGACTAATTCTGAGAAGAAAGCACAGTATAATACCAAAGTAATTTTGTCTCAACTACTTGGCTATTTTCGACCCAAAGGGGGGCCAAGTATTACTTCAATTTTACATCTGTCTTTACGCTCATAAACTTGTAATAATAGCTAATAATTACCATGCCATGTTCTAGACACTGGTCAGAGTATTAATCCTTCAATATTCATAACAACCTTAGGATATAGCTCCTACTATTGTCCCCATTCTATGGATGGAGAAGCCAAGCACAAGAATTAAGAAACTTGTCCCAGGCCACACAGCTAATAAATGACAAAAACTGGTGCTACTGGCTCTCCAACCCAGTCCATGATTGCTAGGGTGTAAGCCAGAGGAGTCTAGCAACAAGGAAAATCTGGCCAACTTTTACTTCCCTTTGAGCCCAGTTCCCCAATGTAGGAGCATTATTTGTGATTGGTCCTATATCAAGGGCAAGCATCTGCACTGCAACAGGTCTGAGAGGTATTCTGGACCCACCTTTGAAGAAGCAAAGTTAATTCTCCAAAGGAAGGGAAATAAGAGTCAGTACTTATCGATCACCTCACAAAAACCCTATGAGGTAGAATTTGTTATAGCTATTCGTCTTGTACAGATGAACAACTCAGAAAAGTTAGCGAAGTTACCCAAGGGTCACATAGTTAAGAACACACAAACGGTTAAATGGAAATCAAACTCACTTCACTTTACCATCCTTTGTCCCTAGAGTAGCAGTGCATAAGTGTTTAATAAATATTACATGAAACCAAAAAAGAAAAAAAAAATGGAAGAAAGAAGGAAAGAAAGGAGAGGGAGGGAAGTTTCTATGTTCAAAGGAGTTTAGGAAACACTTGATATACAGATTTCTTAACTGCAGGACTTGTCAGAGGCTTCAATATATTAATGTACAATGTGAAGATATTGTATGAGGAGTTTTGTAAACTTATTTCACCCTAAAATTCTTTTTTATTTTTTTCAAAACATCTCAGGGGAATGATGTTCTATGAAGTACCGTTATGGATTGAATTATTTCCCCCCAAAATATGTGTTATAAATCCTAACCCCTATATTTGTGGATAAAATCCCGTTTGGGAACAGGGTTTTCTTTGTTAGGCTACTGAAGCCATACCAGTGTAGGATGTGTCTTAAGCCAATCACCTTTAAGATAGAAAACTGGCATATGAGGCCCAGAGAAGCAAGCAGAGATGGGGGAAGAGAGATGCCAGGCCACTTGAAGATAGCCAAGGAACTGAGGAACAGAAGCTCAAAAGACAAGGACCTTGCACCAGAGCCGACAGAGAGAAAGCCTTCCCTTAGAGCTGGTGTCCTGAATTCAGACTTCTAGCCCCCTAAACTGTGAGAAAATAAATTTCTGTTTGTTAAAATCACCCACTTGTGGTATTTCTGTTATAACCAGCCCTAGATGACTAAGACAACTACATTTTCAGAAATGCTACTCCAGAGATTCAAAGAACTTCTACGGTAAAACATGTGATCCTTGAAATGCTTCTATTTCATTATGGTCTTTAGGATAAAGGCCAAGCAGTACAGAAAGGGAGATTCAACCTACCTAAGCTTAAATTTTCATTATCAAGATGTGGTCAGAATCAGAAAAATTGTGTGGTAGGGCAAGGGTATAATTTGAAGCAAAAGACCACTTTGTTGTTGTTAAGTGCTTTTGAGTCAATTTTTGACACCTAGCGACCCAATGCGACAGCGTAGAATTGCCCTACACGGTTTTCTAGGGTGTAATCTTCAGAGCAGATTGTCA
This sequence comes from Trichechus manatus latirostris, assembly GCF_000243295.1. Lineage (NCBI taxonomy): Eukaryota > Metazoa > Chordata > Mammalia > Sirenia > Trichechidae > Trichechus > Trichechus manatus. The sequence goes on along the minus strand of NW_004444100.1, from coordinate 632,283 downwards.
GGTCTTTTCTCCTGCAGAGCTGATGGGTGGGTTCAAATTGCCAACTGTTTGATTAGCAGCTGAGCTCTTAACCTTTGAGCCACCAGGGCTCCTTTAAAGACTACTTTAGGACGGAGAGATGCATTAAAACACTGTATTTAATTTGTACCTAACATTGTGCACTTAACCTGTCTTCCTTACTGTTGTTTACTATCTATGTGTGTAGCTATCTCTGTGTGTGTGTGTGTGTGTGTTTTTCTATGGCACAAATGCCCAATAACTTTAAAAAAGATTTGATGGCAAGGATTGTGTCCTATCTTTTTTCTCTGCCATTATATTTACTACATTGCTTCTCTGCCCAGAATAATCATGTAAATAATATATTTTATTGATTAATTTGACCAGGAACTTCTTTTTTTTTTTAAATAAATGATCCAGCAAAATTATAAAGCTGGACCCATTGACCACCTATTGGGTTCTTACGAAGATCAAATGAGATAATGCATGTAAACGTTATTATTTATCCAAGAAAAAAATGCTGACGTGAATTCAAGTTGTTTCAAACACAATATTGAAGGAACCTTTACCACCAACCATAAATTAGAGGCCGGATTTAAAAATCACCCCTTCCATTGACAACTCTTCAGCCTTCAGGCCTGAGGGGACACTCAACAACAATATGTAATACCTCTGATATTTGAAAGTGGCTTCTTCATACCAGTTTGAAAACCTGAGACAGTCTAGTTCCATATTCAGTTCATTCCTAGGAGCCTGGTCTACCTCTTCCCTTCATTCACTCTTTTGTTCTCCTTATATGCATATCTGGTCTTCCTACCTAGATTTCAAGCTCCATGAACTATCATCTTTGTATCCCTCTATTCCAGTTATCTGTTGCTGTTTAACAATTTCATCATCAAGTTTAGTGGCTTAAGATGACAATCATTTCATTAAGCTTCGTGGGTTCTATGAGTCAGGAATTCAGAAAGAGCTGGTTGGGGCCAGCTTAGGGTCTTGCATGTGGCTGCAGTTAGATGGTGGCTGGATCTGGAATGGGGGAAGGAGGCTTCTCTTTGTGGTCTTTCCACGTGGGCTAGAGTGAGCTTCCTCCCAGCATCTAGTCTCAGGGCAGTAAAACTGTTTACATGGCAACTGAAAGTTTCTAGAGAGAGCATTCCAGCGAGCAATGTGGAAGCCGTATCACCTGTTAACAACCTAGCTTTAGAAGTTTTCTGGTATAACTTCCACCATACTCTATTGGCCACAACAATCACAAAAGCCTATCTAATTTCAAGGTGGAAGGAATATAGACCACACCTCTCAATAGGAGTTTTAAAGTTGCATTTTAAGAAGGGCATGTGGAATGGGAGTTAATTTTGTGACCAATTTGGAAAATACAATCTGTTACACTATCAGAGTTTTTGTCTTGTAGTAGGCTGCATAGTGGCCACCCAAAAGTATCAGGGACTAATTTGTAAATGCTACTTTTATTTGGATCTTGAGATGAAGAGATTATCCTGGTGGGTCCTAAATACCGCTGTAAGTGTCCTTATAAATGAGAAGCAGAGGGAGATTTGACACAGACGCACAGAGAGAAGAAGGCCACGTGAAGACTGAGCAGAGAGATTTGAAGATGCTGGCCTTGAAGATTGGAGTGATGTGGCCATAAACCAAGGAATGCAGTAAGTCACCAGAAGCTAGGAGATGTAAGGAACGAATTATCTTCCTAGAGCCTCCGAAGGGAGTGTGGTCCTGCTGACACCTTGATTTTGACCCACTGATGATTTCAGACTTCTGGCCTTTAGATTTGTGAGAGAATAAATTTACATTGTTTTAAGCCACAAGTTTGAGATAATTTGTTACAGCAGCCACAGGAATTTTGCAAACTTGATGCTTTGCAAAAGGCAGGTGCTTGGTAATGTTTGTCAGATTAAGAAAATAAAAGCATTCTGCCTAAAAATACTGTCTAAGTGAAAAAACCAACCCAAGAAATTTAGTAAAAAAAAGCTTTTCTATGGTCTCTGGTCCATCTCTGGTGTTTTCTTGTCCAACCGTATGAACCAGGTACTCATGCAATTTCAGAAGCATTAAGAGAAAGATGTCACTAACTCTGATCTGCCCTGTTAACAACTCTCTGTGTAGGCTGGGCTACATGTCTAATCTGCCTTATTTGTGGCGTCTATGTCCTTTTCTGCTTGATCCATTTGCAGTGGATGTTGAGAATAGCTGATCTCTAGCCTTTGTCCTGTCCCATATCCCCTAATGCTTTTCAAAGTCCTACAGACCATGCTATTAGACAGCTCACATATGTTGATTGTTGCTTTCGTCAGCTGTGGATAAAAGAAGAGCCAAATATTTCTGCAGAGATGGACAGGTGATTTATTACCTCAGTGCATTCCTGCCTTGGACAGAGATAGACAGCAGTGGTGTTTGTCCAACTAATTGGAAGATCGTTACCACTTACTCAAAGAGACATCTTTAAATAGGCAAAAGCCCCCAACTCAAGACAGGACAGAGTTACAGGATTTTCTGCAATAGAAGAAGTCTTGGAGATTCTTGGTGACTAATCCTAATTAAGGGAGAGGAAATGAAAAGTTACCTGATGTGATTGAATTTGCTTGGCTGGTTAGTGCTGTTGCCTTTTGCTGTCTGTAGTTTCTTCTAATAATAAGAAAAACAGCTTAAGGCTGGAAAAAATAAATAAATAAAAACCAATCAAGGAGGAAAGTTTGAATTGTGAAAACTGTCATTCTAGAATGCAAGCATTCTAAGCCAGCATTTCCCAAAAGTGGTGCTTCATGGAAATAAGCATTATACAAGAAAAGAGATACGCTGAGCTCAATATTAACATGTAGTTCTAGTAACAGGTGCCTTTAATAAGTTAACATTTACTGTGAATATTAAAGGAGAATAGTCAAGGTGGTATTTCTTAACTGTACCCTTTTGTTCAAAAGCCTGTCTCAGAACACGCTTTGGGAAACACTGAAATCTCTTCCCCAGAAAGCCATCGCATAACAAGATTTCAGTTTTCAGGGATGCCACAACCAAAATGTAGGTCAAGAGCTGTCAGAGGAACTCCCGGGATCCAAAAAGGATGTCCAAGCAGCCCTGGGTCCACATCCCTTTCAAAAGATGTTTTGCCTGCTTTTCCTTATGCATATAATGAATGGGGTAGTCAACCAAATCTGTAAAAAGACACAGTGTACCCTGAATTAGAGGAAAGTTATTTGGCAAAATACTTGCATTCTGGAGCTCAGTGTTGTAGACGTTGGAAAATTATTTATAAACCATTTAGAGAAATTCTAACCATGGAGTTAAAATTCCCCCTGTGTTTTCAGAGTTGTAGGGTGTATTGCCTCCACTCAGGTAAAGTCCATAACTACCAGAGTCTGATCATTAAAGGCTTTAACAGTCAGTGATCACAAAGATCTACAGCTATAGAAGCCTACGATTTTGCCATAACATAAATTTGAATCTCAAGTTCTCTGAGGCTATGGGCATGAGCAGACTTAACTAGAGGGTTAGTCTAGTCAACCATCAAGCACCTGCCTCTCAATACAGACTTCTTTTATTATTAGCAGTTTTACATATGATTTATTAGTCATTTTATAAAAATAAACTCATTGCCATCCAATCAATTCCAACATATAGTGACCCTATAGGACAGAGTAGAACTGTCCCACAGGGTTTCCAAGGAGCAGCTGGTGGATTTGAACTGCCGACCTTTTGGTTAGCAGCCAAGCTCTTAACCACTGGACCACCAGGGCTCTAGTTACTTTATAGGGGTACGTAAGTCAGCTATGACTGCATTTGAGTAGCAGAAACCCTTACAATCATGGATTAGGTAAGTAAAAGGATTATTTTTGCTCACAAAAATGGATCTGGAGGTGCAGCCCAGTGCCAGTGTAGGAGCTTAAGGGTTCCATCAAGGAATCTGGTTTCTTGTCTTGTCTGTCTCTACTACCTTTGGCAAGTAAATTTTTCCTATAGTCACAAGATGGCTGCTACATTCCAGGCCAAAAAAAAAAAGATGGAAAAGGCAAAGGGTGAAGAGCAACAGAAACAGTGTCGTCTAATTTTATACCTTTTCCTCAGGAAATCATTATCTTTCCTAAAAGTCCTACCATAGATTTTGTATTTCATCCCGTTAATCTGAACTTTGTCATATGGCCACCCCGTCAATAAAAAATAAAAAACCACTGCTGTCGAGTCGTTTCTGACTCACAGTGGCCCTGTAGGACAGAGTAGAACTGCCCCCATAGGGTGTCCAAGGCTGTAAATCTTTCTGGAAGCAGATTGCCACATCGTCCTCCCATGGAGCAGCTGGTGGGTTTGAAACACTGACCTTTTGGTTAGCAGCCGAGCGCTTAACCACTGCATCAACCAGGACTCCTAACCTTAAAAAAGATCAAGTTTTTGGTTCTGTTTTTCTTAATTATTAAGCTGGGCATACTGCTGCCAGCAAAAAATACTGGGCTTCTGTTAGTAAGGCAAGAGGGGAGAGTAGATTTAGGGTCACCATGGTTCAGAATTAACTCCACGGCAACCAACACCAGCAACAGATTTGGGCAGGGACCTGGCAATGTCAGTCCCGGGCAAGTTGCTTCTTTAAATTCGATAGGGACTTGTAAAGGTCTTGGCTTATATCTTTTCAAATTGTCAAAGGTCATCTATGCTTAGGTAGTTTTTAAGCTTATTTACACTAAAAACAAAGAAAATTTAAAAACAGAATTTTGTTGGTATGTAATGAATGGAGATTCTGAGAAGATACAAATATTATATATAAAGTATTATGTAACATATATTAATATTTAATCAATATACAAGAGCCCCTGACTGGCACAGATCGTTAAGCACTAGACTACTAACTGAAAGGCTGGTGGTTCAAACGCACCCAGAACAGCCTCAGAAGTCAAGCCTGGCGATCTGCTTTCAAAAAGTCCCAGAGTCTTAAAAACCCTATGGTGCAGTTCTACTCTGCACACTTGGGGTCACTAGGAGTCGGACTGAACTCAATGGCAACTAACAACAACTTTCAATGGATATTATATATATAATTTAACTACAAAATTATCTCTTATAGTTAATTCAACAAATAGTTATTAGTCAGCTACTATCTGAATGAGATGTGAGGAGAAGAAAAAAATGAAGAAAAGTAACAAATATGTCCAGACACAACCCTTCCCCTCAAAGAACCTTCCCAAATATTAGGGAGTTCAGGTCCACATACAGACAACATAAAAGAGTCAAAGAGGCTGAGAGAGGGAAGGTGCCGAGGAAGGACCAGCATGAACATGGATGACCACAGTTTTACATCAGCCCACTGATGTGATGGCAGGTAATGCTCTTCAATCCAGTCTCAGGGTGCTAAGAGTCCCATCCTAGTCTAATGGAAGGTTGTGACTGGGCAGACCTTTCTTCAATATTCACAGGAACTCATATGTTCATGAAACTCATAAAGCAAGTACCTCCACTAGCATCCTCTCACCTGATCCTAATGAGATATTCTTGCATCTATATTTTTTGTTGTGTCATTGCTCAGGCCCTTTGTAACAATGTGTGTTCCTGTAAAGTTGAGGCCCAGAACTTACAGAGATGCAGTTTTCATTTTGTTTCTGTGGTAATTCTAAAAGTAGATCCTGAGGGAGTCCTTCTGTGTGTTTCTGAGGCCAAATAACTAACTCACAATTGTTTACAAGGTGTCTAGCTTAATTGGTGCTGTGCTAGGACCTAGATTGGGGTTAAAAAAAAAAAAAAAAAAAAAGACAAAAACGGAAAAAGAGGGAAAAAAAAAAAAAAAAAAAAAAGTAAAAGGCAGTGCTCTGCCCTACCACTCTTCGATTCTCACCTCACTGCTTGTGGATGCCTCTTATTCCTCTATTTCTCGTTCTTCAGCTGTTTCCCCAGGAACGATAGCCTCAAGGAAAGTATCAGAGGTGCAGGATGGGGAGGGATAAGGGATCTGGAGTAGTAGCCTGCTGCCAGTCAAGTGGCTTAAGGATTCCATCAAGGAACCTGGTCTCTTGTCTGTCACCACTCCCCTTGGCATCCCACCCTCTCAGCAGCAAAGTCAGAAACAGGCTGAGCGTCAGAGGTAAGCCAGGAAACTTAGACTCTATGAAACACTCTGTACAGCCGAACCTGTCTGCCCGCCTCCACTCTTCTGAGGTCTTCGCATCTCTGCACTTTGGTTTGGGGGACTGAAAGAGGACAGAGATGACAAATGATGAACTCGGTACTATTGGAGGACTTAGTTTCTCCCCCACCCCAAGCACTTTAGCAAACCCCTTTGCACTGCAGCCCAGAGGACAGGGATCATGGTCGCTCTTTAATTTGATATTGATGATTTTCATCTAAGATGTTGATTTGTTCAGGGAGTTAGATGGACCACTAGTTCCTTACTCATCAAAAACCCATTGCCATCGAGTCATTCCAACTCAATATGACCCTGTAGGACAGAGCAGAACTGTTCATAGGGTTTCCAAGGAATGGCTGATGGATTCAAACTGCTGACCTTTTGGTTAGCAGCCAAGCTCTTAACCACTATGCCACCAGGGCTCCAAAAAGTCAGAGGAAATAACTAACAGGGGGCCATGATGCCATGATCAGTTCTTACATAAAGGCATTAAATCTCCAAGTAGTATAGCTGTAGTCTAAAAACCAAGAATAAATACATTAAAAAAAATTTTTTAAACCATACAAACTAGAAGAAAAGAAAGCTGAATATTTGCCTAATATTAGGACAGAGACAGTCATTCAAATATAAAAGCAGTGAAACAGCTGGAAAAAATGATAGATTGCACTGCTTAAAAATTTAAAATTCCTGAGTTGAGGAGGGGGTGTCATTGTAAAAATTAAATGCCAAACGGGAAAAGTATTTGCAACCTATAGTATAAATAGCTTTTAATGCCCTTACTCTATAAGGAGCTATATACAAGTCAGTAAGAAAAAGCTGAACAGACCAGAAAAACTCTTTTCAATAAAAATTTGAGGGAAAAAATAGATTTGGTATCAATAGTTGTCTAGGATTTAGAGATTGAAACACAACTTATTACTCTCTTCAAATTGTTGTTGTCATTATTATTTTTAATAATAATAGTCATTGTTGTCAATACTTTGGGAAATTTAGGCTTAGAGGAAGTGAACATTGGTTTTACTTTTCTGGAGGGTCCTGTGGCAAGATGTATCCAAATCCTAAAATGAATGTACAGCTTTTTTGAGTCACTAAAACCTAGTGGTTAAGAGTGTGGGCTACGGGATTACCCAGTCTGGATGGTGGAGATGCTGGCTGGGTCAGCCAAGACTTCCTACTGGGCATGATTTCTGAGCTGAGTAGGAGTTAACATGGCCATCTGATGACTGGGATGGGAAGTGCTCGCTGCAGAAAAGGTGAAAAAGTCGTCTCTTCCAGGACAGAGAAGCAGCGTGCTCCAAGGCATGGATTTTAGGGAGTGGGAACTTGAGGTCATCCATGAACTTGAAACTCCAGAATGGGAGTTAGAGAGAGGGAGGGGCACAGATGATTTCTGGATTTCTGTCTTGGGCAGTTGGCAAATGACTAAGTCATTATCAAGATAGTAAGACAGGGAAAAGTTCCCTCATTATATAGGACAATCAGGGGTTTCCAAGCCATTTTGATTGTGACCCACTTAGGTACAAAACATGGTAGCCCACCTCCCTCACCCATTCCAACACAGTCTATTTCTTCAATCAGGACCTTTGCAGATTAGAGAGGCCCTGTTTACCTATCTTTTTTGAAGAATATTAAAAAATAAATTAATGCCTAAATTCTGTCGTTGTTAGCTGCCATCAAGTCAGCCCCCAACTCATGGCAACCCCATGCATAATGAAATGAAACACTGCTTGGTGTTACGCCATCCCCATGATTGATTGTTTGTGGACCAGACTATTGTGATCCATAGGGTTTTCATTGCCTGATTTTCAGAAGTAGATCACCAGGTCTTTCTTCTTTTTCTGTCTTAGTCTGGAGGCTCCGCTGAAATCTGTTCAGCATCACAGCAACACTCAGGCCTCCACTGACAGGTGGTGACTGGACATGAATTACATTGAGTACCGGCCTTCTGCATGGAAGGTGAGAATTCTATCATGGAACCACCAGTGTTGGTACATTTTATATGTTAACATTTAACAAGTTAGCACTTTCAGCACACCATAGACACACACACACACACACACATACACAGACAGCACTCTCTACAATGACTTTGTGCATAATCCCATTTGGAGAGAACATTCAAAGTCTAAACTTGAGGTCATTCACAAAGTTGAGACCCCAGCAAAACGGTCTCCTGCCTGTCTCCTCCAAACCTCTCCCACTCCACCCAGATCACTCCCCTGCCAGGTTGTGCTATCAAGGGCAAGAGTTCCTTCATTTCCATTTCACCAGAGTTTTTCTCTGACAGTATAAAGTTCAGAGCAGCAGGTTCCCTCTTTGCTCCCCTCATTCACCCCTTAACTCTGAGAAACTCAATTGTTATGAGGCAGATATAGAAATGTATCTGGAGTCTTCATTTAAAGGAATAAAATTTAGAGCATATATCTGGTTGTTAGAGTCTTCTACCTTTACTGTATTTTGTCCCTGTAATCTTTTAGGAGAACACAATTTACATTCCTTGAAGATTTCTAGTAGATGCTCTTTTTTTTTTCAATTTATTTTATTTTTTGTTATTGAGAATATTCACAGCAGAACAGTCACCAATTCAACAATTTCTACATGTACAATTTAGTGATATTGATTACATTTTTCAAGTTGTACAACCATTCTCACCCTCCTTTTCCAAGTTGTTCCTCCCCAATTAACATAAACTCACTGCCCCCTAAGCTTCCATTATAATCTTTCAAGTTGCTGTTGTCAATTTTATCCCACATAAATAGTTCTTAAAAGAGCACAATGTTCAATGCAGACATTCTTTACTAATTTAGCTAAACTATTTTTTGATTTAAAGAAGACTTCAAGGAATGTTTTTGGTTTAAGGTTTAAAGATTATCTCAGGGCAATAGTTTTGGGAGTTTATCCAGTGGCCATGGCTCCAGAAAGTCTGGATTCTATGAGAATTTGAAATTCTGACTTGCATTTTTCTCCTTTTGATCTGGATTCTTCTATAGAATCTTTGATCAAAACATTCAGTCATGGTAGCCAGGCACCATCCAGTTCTTCTGGTCTTACAGCAAAGGAGCAGCTGTTCATGGAGGCGATTAGTCACACATTCTGCCTTCTTTTCCTGACTCTCCTTCTTCCTCCATTGCTCCAGGCAGATAGTGACCAATTGCTGTACGTTGGATGGTTGCTTGCAAGCTTTTAAGACCCCAGGCACTACACAACAAACTAGGAGGTAGAACAGAAACACTAAACACGGTATTAGACCAGTTAACTGGGATGTCCCATGAAACCATGACCCTAAACCTTCAAAGAAACCAAATCCCATGAGGAGTCTAGTAGATGCTCCTGATGACAGTACTTCTGTTTCTTTGATTGTTTGCTTGTTTTTAATTGATAAAGCCAACTGGACACAGAGTTATTTTTGTGGGAAGTTTTAGAATTACTGACTTAATTTATTTTAATACTAATTGAAGTATTCAAGTTTTCTGTTTATTTTTGTGTCGGTATTGGTTTGTTTTACTTTTATAGGTATATATCTACTTCATCTAAATTTTAATTTTTTTGGCATATTATTATTCAAAATATCATTTTTTTTTTTTAACAACTACAGCATCTGTATCAGTATTCAATTTCTCATTCTTGGTATCTATTGCTTGTACTTTTGCTCTTTTTCCTTGAACATGCTTGCCAATGCTTTATCAATTTCATTAGTCTTTAAAAAAAAAAACCAACTTTTTGCCTTATTAGTCATTTCTACTCTTTGTTTATTTTCTATTTATTTCATATACCTTGTCATGAACTGAATTGTGTCCTCCAAAAATATGTGTCAACTTGGTTAGGCCATGATTCCCAGTATTGTGTGGTTGTCTTCCGTTTTGTGATTGTAATTTTACATTTAAGAGGATTAGGGTGGGATTGTAACACCCTTACCCAGGTCACAACCCTGAGCCAATATAAAGGGAGTTTCCCTGGGGTGTGGCCTGCACCACCTTTTATGTCTCAAGAGATAAAAAGAGAAGGGAAGCAAGCAGAGAGGGGGGATCTCATACCACCAAAAAAGTGCCAGGAGCACTGGGTGGAGAAGCTCTTAGTCTAGGGGAAGGTTGATGAGAAGGGCAACTGAGACAGAAAGACTTCCTCTGGAGCTGACATCCTGAATTTGGACTTTAGCCTACTTTACTGTGAGGAAATAAACTTCTCTTTGTTAAAGCCATCAACTTGTGGTATTTCTGTTATAGCAGCAGTAGATGACTAAGACATACCCTTATGCTACTTTCTTTGGATTTATTTTGCTACTTTTAGTTAGTTTTTCTATGTCTTCTTGGTCTTTTTCTCCCCCTAATAAATACATTTTAGGCTGTGTAGTTTTCATGAATTACCATTTAACTACATTCCACAAGTTTTAGTGTATAATATTTTTGTTAGCACTTGGTTCAAAATATTTTTTTAAATTTCATTATAATTAGTTATTTGATCCTGGACTATTTATAAATGTATTTATTAACTTTCAAGCATGTGAGGATTTTTCTTTGTGTTCTGGCTTTTTCAGCTTAATTGCATTATGGATAGACAACCACACAATACTGGGAATCATGGCCTAACCAAGTTGACACATATTTTTGGAGGACACAATTCAGTTCATGACAAGGTATATGAAATAAATAGAAAATAAACAAAGAGTAGAAATGACTAATAAGGCAAAAAGTTGGTTTTTTTTTTTAAAGACTAATGAAATTGATAAAGCATTGGCAAGCATGTTCAAGGAAAAAGAGCAAAAGTACAAGCAATAGATACCAAGAATGAGAAATTGAATACTGATACAGATGCTGTAGTTGTTAAAAAAAAAAATGATATTTTGAATAATAATATGCCAAAAAAATTAAAATTTAGATGAAGTAGGTATATACCTATAAAAGTAAAACAAACCAATACCGACACAAAAATAAACAGAAAACTTGAATACTTCAATTAGTATTAAAATAAATTAAGTCAGTAATTCTATATGCTATATGATTTTAATCTCCCAATGTCAAGTATGCAATCAAATTTTGTCAATGCTCAATATGTTCTTAAAAAGAACATCTTTCACAGTTGTTGACAGCAGCATTCCAAATATGTCCAATACATTAAGTTTGCTAATTGAGTGTTTTCACATTTTCTGTATTTTCACTGACATTTTCATGCTTGTTATATAAGTTATGGAGAAAATATGTTTTAAAAAATCCCCCACTATAATTGTGAATTTGTCTATTTTTCCTGACACTTCCGTTCATTTTTGACATGTCATTAAATATATACAAATTTAAAATTATTATATCTTCCTGGTGATTGAACTTCTAATCATTATGAAGTGACCTTCTTTTCTCTAGTAACTGCTTTTTCTTAAGTCTATGTTGTCTTATATTAATATGGCTGTATCAGCTTTCTTTTAGCTAATACTTGCATAATAGATCTTTTACCTTTTGTTACTTTCAGCCCTTCAATTACCTCAGGATTTATATGTCTCTTGTAAAATGCCTATATTTGAGTATTGTTGTTGTTGTTGTTAGGTGCTGTCATGGATTGAATTGTGTCCCCCCAAAATATCTGTCAACTTGGCTAGGTCATGATTCCCAGTATTGTATGATTATCTACCGTTTTGTCATCTGATGTGATTTCCCTGTATGTTGTAAATCCTATCACTATGATGTAATGAGATGGATTAGTGGCAATTATATTGATGAGATATGCAAGATTTGATAGTGTCTTAAGCCAGTCTCTTTTGAGATGTATAAGAGAGAAGCCAGCAGAGAGACATGGGAACCTCATACCACCAAGAACGAAGAGCAAGAGTGTGCATCCTTTGAACCCGGGGTTCCTGTGCTGAGAAGCTCCTCAACCAGGGGAAGATTGATGACAAGAACCTTCCCCTGGAGACAGTGCCCTGAATTTGGACTTGTAGCCTACTAGACTGTGAGAGAATAAATTTTTCTTTGTTGAAGACATCCACTTGTGATATTTCTATTATGGCAGAGACTAGATAACTAATACAGGTGCCATCAAGAAGTTCCAACTCATAGCAACCCTATATACAATAGAATGAAAACACTGCCTGGTCCTGCACCATCATCACAATCACTGCTATGCTTGAGCCCACTGTTGCAGCTGTTGTGTCAATCCATCTCATCAAGGGTCTTCCTCTTTTTCACTGACCCTCTACTTTACCAAGCATGATGTCCTTCTCCAGGGACTGATCCCTCCTGATAACATGTCCAAATTATGTGAGAGGAAGTCTCACCATCCTTGCTTCTAAGGAGCATTCTGGTTGTATTTCCTCCAAGACAGTTTGTCATACTATGGGGGTGATATTTGAGTATTACATTATTTTTAATCCAAATGAGAATCTTTTTCTTTTGACTAGGACATTTAGACTATTTACTTTAAATACGGTTACTAATTATTTGGCTTTATATTACTCAATTTCTAATTTTGTGAACTGTTCTATGTTATTTTTCCTCCTCTTTCTTGTCTTCTTTTGTATTTATTAATTTTTATGATTCTATTTTTCCTACTGTGAGTTTGACAGATATGCACATGTCTTTTAGTAATTATTATAGAAATTACAACATATTTTTGTGAACTGCCAATGTCTAATACAGAAGTTTCATGTTCATTTACTCTCCTCTCAGCAATGCCAAGACCTTAGAATTCTTTAACTTTATTCACTCCCTCCACACTTACATGCTCTTGTTATTTAATATTTATATTATCTCTCTTATTATGAGAGATAATATAAATATTATAATTTATATTTTATAATTTCTATAAAGACATTATTGTTCTTATTTCACGTGGTCAGTTCTCATTTAGATTTACCAACATATTTACCACTTTCCTTGCCCTTCATTCCTTCCTGCATCTCTGATCTCTTATCTGGGATAATTTTCCCTCTGCCCAAAAAATACCTTTAAAAGTTTCTTTAGTATAGTTGTATTTTTGGCAAATTCTCTCAGTTTCTTGTTTGTCTGAAAACATCTTTTTTGTAGGATATTTTCAAATGATATAAGTTCTGTGTTGGTAATTATTTCTTTCAGCACACTAAAATTATTTTACCATCTTCCAGCTTCCACGGTTACTACTGAGAAGTCAGCTGTCAGTCTAGTTGTTGCTCCTCTGAAGGAAATCTGTATCTCTTTCTCTGGCTTTTTAGATTTTTTTTTTTTTTGTGATTTCATTATCTGGATTTAGGTTTCTTTGTATTTATCCTACTTGAGATTCATTAGATTTCTTAAACTGTGAATTGATATCTTTCCTAAGTTCTGGAAAATTCTCTGTCTCTATCTCTAAATTGTCTCTGTCATGTTTTCTGGGTACTCTTACCTACTTAAAAATGTTAAACTTTCTCATATAACCCTTTGAATCTTAGTCTCTCTTCTGCATTTTCCATCTATTTATCTCATCATGCTTTTTTTCTGAATAGTTTCTTCTGATCTTCTCCTCTTCCAAAAACAAACAAACAAACAACAACAACAACAAAAAAAAATATGTTGCAGTTGAGTCAATTCTGACTCATAGTGACCCTATAAGACAGAGTAGAACTACCTCCACGGGGTTTCCAGGAGCAGCTGATGGATTCAAACTGCCAAACTTTTGGTTAGCAGCCAAACTCTTAACCACTGTGCCACCAGGGCTCCTTCCTCTCTTCAGCTGCGTTAAATTTGCCCTTAAACTTGATCACTAAGTTTTTCATGTTTATTATTGTACTTTTTAGCTCTAGAATTTCTATTTTTGTTTTATTCAAATTTATAATTTTCTGTTTCTAAAAATTTCATGTTCATCTTTTATCTCCTTGAATATACCAAGCATTGTTTTATAATCTGTGTCTGATAATTGCAATATCGTCAGTCCCTTAGGGTTTGTTTCTGTTGTCTGTTATTTCTGATTGGCTCTTGCTCATGGTATATTTTTTACCAATGTTCTTTCCAATGTATTTGACAAAAATAATTTGTAGAAACCATTTGAGGCATCAGATGAAGCTATCTGGAGGATTATTCCTGGAGAATTTTTATTTGCTTCTTCCAGGCATCTGGAAGTGCTAAAAGTCCAGTACAACTTTAATCCAATTTCAAACCCGGAGATTTCCTTGGCCACTCAATGATGCAAAGCTGGGGTGCAATCACTATGAGGGCTTACTTTCAAGTTACTTTCACTCCTAGGGCACGGCTGTTTAGGTCTCAGCCCAAAGTTGTCATTGTTAGTAGCCTTTTAGTCAATTCCAACTCTTGGTTATTCTATGTGTGCAGAGTAGAGCTGCTCCATAGGGTTTCCAAGGCTGTAACATTTCAGAAGCAGGTCACCAGGACTATCTTCCAAAGCACCTCTGGTTGGGTTTGAATCACCAACCTCTTGGTTAGTAGCTGAGTGATTAACCACTTGCACCACCCAGGGACACCCCTTGCCCAAAATAGCATAGTGAATTACAGGGTGCCCACCTTTGGTGGGCCTTAGAGTTCAATTTCTTTTCACTAAGCATTGGGAACCCAATAGTACAGCTCAGTTTCTCAACTGCCTCTATTAAATCAGTCAATGTCAACAGGACAAAAATAACCCCTAGTGTTATGCTCATCTCTCTGAATCCCCCTTCTCTCCTAGATAAATGCCTGGTAATTGATTTCTGATGCTTTAAAAATGTTTTTCATGTATCATTCAGCTAGTTGTTATGAGAGGGAGGGTGTTTTGATTTATCTAATTCCACATCACCAAAACTGGAAGTCCAGAACTTCCTAATTAAGTTATTCTTCCCTTCCTCTCTAGAAAATATTCATTCTTGTAAATGAAAAAGGTTCAAATCTTCATGAAGACTTGAAGAAATGTCAGTCCTTCATCTTCTCTTACAGAAGGAATACCAGTTTGAGTTTGCTTTACACACAGCTTGCAACCACTTTAGGGAGGAGAATAAAGATAGCCTATGTATAGCATAACTTTAAAAAAAAAAGCAAAGAATACCATAAAGATGTTTACCTGTGTTTTATTGACTATGCAAAGGCATTTGACTGTGTGGATCATAACAAATTATGGATAACATTGCGAAGAATGGGAATTCCGGAAGACTTAATTGTGCTCATGAGAAACCTGTACTCAGACCAAGAGGCAGTTGTTCAAACAGAAGAAGGGGATACTATATGAAGAAGAACAGGGCATCAGGATTGGAGGAAGACTCACTAACAACCTGCGTTATGCAGATGATACAACCTTGCTTGCTGAAAGTGAAGAGGACTTGAAGCACTTGAAGTGTTAAAAAGCAAAGATGTCACCCTGAAGACTAGGGTGCACCTGACCTGAGCCATAGTGTTTTCAATTGCCTCATATGCATGAGAAAGCTGGACAATGAATGAGGAAGACCAAAGAAGAATCGATGACTTTGAATTATGGTGTGGGTGAAGAATATTGAGCATACCATGGGCTACCAGAAGAATGAACAAATCTATCTTGAAAGAAGTACAGCCAGAATGCTCATTAGAAGCAAGAATAGCGAGACTTCGTCTCATACTTTGGACATGTTATCAGGAGGGATCAGTCCCTGGAGAAGGACATCATGATTGGTAGAGTAGAGTGTCAGCCAGAAAGAGAAAGATCCTCAATGAGACAGCTTGACAGAGTGGCTGCAACAAGGCTCAAGCATAACGACGATTGTGAGGATGGTGCAGGACCAGACAATATTTCATTCTGTTGCATGCAGGGTTCCTATAAGTCAAAACTAACTCAACGGCATCTAACAACAACATGTATAGCATGTCTTTGTAACTCCTCTCCTTGTTCCTTCCATAATTCATCCATTAATTCAGTCAATATTTATTAAACATTTACTATATAACCAGATATTTTTCTAGCAACACATGGCACAGGGTGAACAGGGCAGACAGACTCTGTTCTCATGATGTTTGTGAACAAGGAATAACCATTCTTCCAGAATACATTTCCAGAGTAATTCACAAAATGTGCATAGCTTAAAAACTAACATAATAATAGCCACTTCTATGCAATCAGTTCTTTAAGCTAAGCAATGGAAACCAATTTTTCCTAACTTAAAGAGAAAAGGAATTCATTGAAATGTCATTAGGCGGCTCACAGAATTCCTAGGAAGGCTGGAGAACCAGATTCAGAATGGGCTGGAATAAGGAAGGTCAGAAAGCGGGCAGGACCACAGCCAAAATCACATCACAAATCTAGTTCAGGGAAAACCTGCTGTCCCCATTGCTGAACAATAGATCTCATGGCTTGAACACTGCCTTCCCCATTGCTGCCTACCCTCCTTTGCTAGGTTTAGGTTTAGGGTCCTTTCTCGCCTACCAGTAAGACATTAAGGTCATCATTAAAACAAAAGTCACACTGTATATAGTATTTAAAATGTTCATTAAGATTCAGAAAATCTTCCAAACAATTCATCAACATAATCCACTAATGTGCTGATTTTTTATTACTGCAGACCAGTTGCTGTATATTACTGGCAACATAAATACTGTGCTTATTATTCATTAACAATCTTTTAAGATGCCTTCTTCTTGGCTTGCTCAATGCCAGTCAGAAATGAATTTCCAGAAATGGCATTTAAATCCATGATCTCATTCTTTCACTTTCAGCCAAGAGAACATATTAAGAAAAAGGAAGTATAGCCTGGGATAAAATGCATATATACAAAAGCACAAATGTGATACATAAAGGTATATTCCAGTTCTTTTTTTAGCGACTCTTTCCTTGAGATAGCCACTTGTGAAGCTTAAGAATCAGGAAAATGACTGTCTACCTTCTAAATTGAAACTCTGAATAAACCACGTTGAATCCTGGGGATTCTAAAAGTGAAGTTGTCCCTGCACAACCAAAATGAGAGAATAAAGCCAATTTTGAAAGCTGATGGTGGTGCAGAAACCAAGGTATCAAGGGGAAGAGAGGTCTCTCAGGGTAAAGAAGAACAGAAAGTGTTGAGTCAGCCAACAGCTGAAGCTACCACCTGGATATCCTACCATGGAAGGCATTTAAAGTTTCTTTTCAGTTACGTGGCTCTGTGAGACAAAGGACCATGTGTCAGGGAGATCAGACAGATCCAGGGACAATACATGAACATTACACATGAAGAGGGAAATGAAATGAAGATGAAAAATGTGGAATGGCCAAGGAAACTCACAGATTTGTGAAACTAGAGTCAAGGAGGTTCTCATTCACATATTCAAACACTTGAAGCATCATGTTCCTAGACAAAGTTACCACTAATACATCACATGGTTTTATTTTATGACTATTTTAGTACAGTTTATTATATAGCTTTGAATATGACAATACAAATGGAAATAAGTTTATATCGTCACAGGGCCTTTGGTTTAGATATTTCTCACCATTGACACATAGTGTCTCTTTAATAGATGTCCTAAGGATATTTTTGCATCTAAGTTCCCTGACAAGGTGATTTGACTTCTTTGCCTGGGCTTTTATAGCACTTCAGGTTTTGTTCCAGAGTATAGAAGAGCTGCCAAGTGGAGCCACCACCACATAACCTTGGAAGAAAAGGTTACCTTTGAGAAAAGAATTCACCATGTAACTATTTTTGCCCAAAGAAACCTCTTAAATGTATACTGTGCAAGAAATTTCCTGGGCTCTGCTTCAAATGAAATTGGCCTAGATTTGCGTGGGGATGCCCTGACAAGTGTTTAAGGCAAGATAATAAATCAGAAGATTGTTTCACTAAAGTAGACTATTCAGCACAAAGCAGATGGGCCCTCCTTCTGCACCCCAGAGTGAGCATTTTTCCAAACACCTGGTGCTTGGTGTTAAAAGAGGTCACCTATTGAAACTGGAAGTCATTAATACTAAAACTGGCCCATTCTCTTTGGCATTAACTTTTCAAATTCCCATCCTGTATATAAGGTCACTGGTGGCACAGTGGTTAAGAGCTTAGCTGCTAACCAAAAGTTTGGCAGTTCAAATCCACCAGCTGCTCCTTGGAAACCCTATGGGGTAGTTCTACTCTGTTCTATAGGGTCGCTATGAGTCAGAGTCTACTCAACGCAATGGGTTTGTTTTTGGTTTATGATGTTATAAACGTGGTCATACTCCAACCAGGTGAAAAGTTTTTCTGTCTGGATTGCTTCCACAGCACAGAAAACTTCTAGCTTTTTTTCTTGTGGAAATGTACGTAAGTAACCCAAATGTCCTCTGGCTTTACCAAACAGTGGATACAAATGAAGTCATTTTAACATTAAATACATTTCCTGTTCTTGCCCAGCCCTTGGGTATCACTCTCCAATTTATGATACCTCATTCTCTGCTCCCCAACCCCTCTAATTTCTCACTGTGATAAAGCCACGTGTGAAGTGTGGTGTCATCTCTCACTTTGGTCACTTTTTTAATGGGAATCATCAGTCTGGAGAATAAAAGGATAGTTCAAGATCTGTCCTGGAGGAAAGTCTATGATACGGATACAGTAATAATTTGTTCCTTGTTAAAATATACAACTTATTTGTTTTTGTTTTTCTGTTTTTTTTTTTTTTAACTTCAAAGTAAAGCTGGAATTGGCATTTCTATTTTTAGATCTTATTAGCAATTTTATCTAAAAATGGAAAGTTCTGACACAAGAGATGAGTTGCTACAGAAGATATTTTTCTACAGTATTTCAACAAACTATTTTTCGTGATTTTTTTTTGTACTTTTAAGCTCTTATGAATTCAATCAGAATAGAATTGTCAAAGGGAATGTGAGAACAAATTGTAAACACTACATTCAATTAGTGATTAGAAAAACAAAATGAAAAGTATCCATCTGGATACTTTTCTGCACATCCCTCTATACTAACACCTGTTTTAGTTATCTATTGCTACATAACAGACCACCACAAAATTTAGTGGCTTGAAACAACAACCATTTTATTATCTTTCTTTGATTTTGTAGGTTGGCTAGGCTCAGCTGGGTGGCTCTTCTGCTGCATGCAATTTTGGATAGGGCTACAGTCATCTGAGGACTCGACTGGTCTGGTATGTCCAAGTTGACTCACTTACATGTCTAATGCATTGACAGGAATATTTAGAGAGCTGAGCTCAGGTGGGATGGTCAGATAGCTAAGTCTTTCTCTCTTTCTGTTTCTATATAGTCTCAGGTCTCTCCTTCTCTTCATGTGGCTTCTCCAGCAAATAGCTGAACTTATATGGTGGCTCAGAGCTCCCAAAAGCACAAAAACAGAAGTCACTATGCCTTCTTAAGACTTAAAGCATAGAGTTTCCACATTCTGTTGGTTAAAGCCATACACAGGACCAGCCCAGATTTCATGTGAGAAGGCATGGGTATCAGAAGATGCAGTTCATGGGAAACCATTTTTGGAGACTAGCTACCACTGTCTCCGACCCCCACCACACACAACAATACACAAAACCAATGTTACTTTTAATAACAAGCATTTTCTTTTATCTAGATAATTTATTCAATCTGATCTAATGTTTTTCAGTGAAAATTTCCCCAAAGTACCCAGCAGTATTGTTTTGGAGTCATCACATACTTTTTTTTCTGAAATAATTCCAACTGTGTGTACTTTTGAAATACTAACATACACTATTTTAGGTGATTCAGACAATTAGTGACCTGAAATTAAAGCTCAACTAATGATCAGCATGGCTAACATCCCTGATAAACTAGAACTATACACTCTTAAACCTAAAGACATAAATCAGAGTTTTCCAGCATATGTCCCATACAATACTGGTTCTATAGGTTATAAATGGAGTTATGTGGACAATGAGTTTGGAGGAAACTCTGGGTTAAACAGAGTTGATTTTTTTTTAACTTAAGATTTGTTAAACTTTTAATATGCAAAATGGGATAGAACATATTTTGCTGCCAACTTGAAACTTTTTGTCTCAAAAAAATCTCCATGGATTAAATTTTCAACAAGAACTCTCTGGGAAAACAATTCTCTAAAGCATTCTGTGCTAAATAACTGAACACTGAAGATCACATCAACACCCAGTACTTTTATTCTCTATGCTTTTGAGAAATATTTATATGAATAAATATATCCTTAAAGCATTAGAATTATAATAATTATGATAAAAGCAGATGGCATTTGTTCAGTATTTACTATATGCCACATAATGTGCAAAGTACTTTACATACATTTTAAAATGTACTAAGCACTTTACACACATTATCCTGTTTAGTCCTCCTAATAATTGTACAAAGCAGATATTATTCTTATCTCTATTTCACAGATGAGAAAACTGTGTCATAGGAACACACCCAATTAAGAGGTAGAGCTCTGACTTAAACCTCGATTTATATGATTCCACAGTTGGTAAGCTTAACTACAGCCCTATACTGCCTTCTTTTCTGCATATTAAATCAAGTTTTCAGTTTCTAACATTAATGCTTCAGTTTAGTTTGAGATTCCAGAGGAATAACTCTTATCAAAGTCCCTTTGATAACTCCAGAAGAAACAAGTATTTATCAAGCAACCGCAATGCGTCAGGCTTTATGCTTTCATATATATTTATTAGGTGATTTAATCCTTACAGTATCCATAGAAGAAAAGTATTGAACATTTTGTGAGGGAAAAAAAATTCTCTTTTGCCTTGATATTGAATGTTTTGCAAACAGGGATAAGCATCTCATAAACGACTTCTGATGATTTCTCAGGAACTCACTTTGTTCTGCAGTTCAAACTGTCATTCCTCATAATCTGCTGAAGAATTGCTTCACTGAAGTACTCAGAACATTTAAACTGATGTTAGCTTTAAATAAACCCTTTCTCCAGCCTTTGAAACATCTACTTGGAGTCCTAGTGAAAAGTATCTAGAATAATCTTATTGCAATCCATACTCATTAAACTCTATGTTCAAGTGATAATGTATTCCTTTATTCATTATATGTAAATGTGAAATAAATAACTGGAAATTAATGGTATAGTTTAAACCTATACTTCTTTGCACAATGCTGTTTCAATATCCCCCCAAAACACCCATAGAAACAATTTCAAAGTCATTCAAGATGGCAGTTTGAGTACACAAATTTAGAATCCAGGCCTCCTGAAGGTCCAAAATAGAAGTATAGGAGCACAAAAAAGAATAAACATATAACAGCAATGGACTTTAGGTAGCGGTGTGAAGAACGGTGGTCTTTAGTGACTGAGAAATGTCAACACATTTCTGGATGATGGGAAGCAGATGGAAGCCTGCAAGCAGGTGAAACAACACAGAATCCCCTCCAAGAGGAGCTGACGTGAGATGGGAGCTTCTCTACTAGCAGGAAAGTTGGAGCAATCCCAAGCTCAGAGTCAGTAGAGAAGAAGGAAACATGGGGCTGATAACAGCGTGTAAGTCTATACATGGAAACTGAGATCTACTTATGGAAAAGCTGCTATAGTTGCCCCTCTATCCTCACAGAAGGGCGATCAGTCCAGCAGTATAACCTAGAAATTAAAAGAATATACTCTGGAACAAGATTAAACTGAAGAACCAAACCAATTGCCACAAAGTTGATTTCAATTTATAGCGACCCATGTGTGTCACAGTAGAACTGTGTTCCATAGGGTTTCCATTGGCTGATTTTTTGAAAGTTGATAGCCAGGCCTTTCTTCTGAGGCACCTCTGGGTGGACTTGTACCACAAAACTTTTGGTTGGCAACTGAGCACACTAACCATCTACACCACTCAGGAACTCTGGAACAAGATTACCTTGGCTCAAAGCCTGCTTCTGCCACTCACTGGCTGTGTAACTTTGGACAGGTTATTTAACCTCTTTGTGCCTCAGTTTCCTTGTGTGTGAAAGGGGATAATAATAGTACCTAACTCATAAAATTGTTGCAAATATGAAATTAGTGTATATATGTAACATCCTTAAGACAGTTGCTGGCACACGGTACTCTACCAATATTTAAAAAAAAAATCCATTGACATCGAGCTGATTCCGACTCTTAGCGTCTCTATAGGACACAGTAGAACTGCCCCATAGGGTTTCCAAGGAGCGGCTGGTGGATTCCAACTGCCAACTTTTGGTTAGCAGTTACAACGCTTAACCACTTCACCACCAGGGCTCCATATCAATACTAGCTAACATTTTTATCATCTTTATTATCACCACCACCAGACAAAAGCCAGAGGACTTTTCTTGAATAAATCAGATGAGAGAAACTTGGCTTGTGGTGTGGAAATTGGTGCCTCAAAATAAAGCTCTCTTCATTTCTGGGATTTGAGGGACAGGTAGCTAACTGCTGTCTCCTTGTCCACTTCTCTGAAAACAAATACTGTCAGTGAACTTCTCTCATCCAACTTCACAGGGCTTCCTTCAGACTTCCCACTAAAGAAGAGGGAAAGCGTATCAGGAAATAGATCTATTAGTTTAAGAGTAAAGAAACCCAACATCTCTACTCGGATTTATTTTGAAATGTGAATAGAAAACCAAGGATCACTGAGAGCAGAATTTACCACCACCTTTAAAGAGGAAGTTCAAGATAAACAAACAGCAAAAAACTGACCTCAGAGAATTTGGAGATAATTCAGGGAACAGAGGAGAACTTAAAAACAAAACAATTAGTGTTCGCAGAGAGACTTGGGAAGATATTGCACCTACAAAAGGGAAAAAAAATAAAAGATGTCATTAAAAAAAGAAACAAAAAACAACAAAAGCTCTTTGAGACTAAAAACATGATTTCTGAAAAAAAAAAATCAGAAGAATGTTAGATGTTAAAATCAAGGAGACTTCCTAGGTTATAAAGCATATTGTTGATAGTTGCCATCAAGTCAGCCCTTGACTCATGGTGACCCCATGCACAATGGGATTAGGCCTTTGTTATCCATAGAGTTTTCATTGGCTGATTTTCAGAAGTAGATTGCCAGGACTTTCTTCCTCATCCATCTGGAAGTTCCATGGAAACCTGTTTAACATCACAGCAATGCCCAAGCCTCCATTGACAGATGGGTGGCGGCTGCACATGAGGTGCTCTGACAGGAATCGAACAGGAGTTGCCCAGATGGAAGTTGAGAACTCTGCCACTGAACCATCACTGCCCTCAGGTTATAAAGCGTAATGATAACAAAATGAAAAAGAAGAGGAGAAAAAAATAGTCTTAGAGGACTAATGGGTTCTAGAAAAAACAAAAGTTAAAATGCTTTGGACATATGTTACCAAGGATTAGATTACAAAACACACCCCATGGCTGAGGAAGGACTAATGATTCAGATTGAAATGGTCTCTGAACACCAAATGGGGAGAATGAAGTCCACACTGCTCACATCATTAAGGAATTTCAGGATACTAAGAACTAAGAGACGATCCTATAATAAAAACTTGGTGAGAATTAGTATGTTAACAACAGAGTCATGAGAACCAGACTGGAATCAGATAACAACAGCACAAGATGCCAGGAAACTGTGCCGGGATGCCTTTAGTGTGCCATCCTATCGCTTCCTTTGTGATAGGTACAGATCCTGGTTATATGCCCTTTGTTTCCTAAGCCACAGTGGCCCACTCATAAGAATAAGACCATAAAGCATAAGAATAAGACCATAACGGCAATGACAAAAAAATCATTATTTTTCTGGTTTGGCTCCCTTCAGGAAAATCCCCAGCTCTCCTTCAAATTTCTTCCAAATATTTTCGGATTTCTCCAGTGTGACCTGAAGAGGTGGCCGTGCATCCCATAGCTCCAGCACTTGCGTCTTCTCGCCACGTTCCGTGGTGAGCCCTCCTGGAAGGGCACTGTGACTGCCAATGCCAAAACCAGCAGGTTGACTTCCCATGGTGGCCAGGCATTGTGCCATTGATAAATGACAGACGGAGGCAGGATATCATTGCATTTAACTGTACAGGCTGTCAACAAACTGCCTGGGCACATCACATACTAACAGTGTAACCCTGACCTCTCTAGGCCTCAATTTTAGCATCTGTAAATTGGGGAGAACTATATTTACCCCCACAGTATTTTGTGATGGTAAAATGAAACAATCCAATTTAAAAACTTACCATGGTGCCTAGTACATAGTTAGCATTTGACAAGTTTTGGTGCATCAGTAACATTGTCCAACTCTCTTGCTTTGGGCACTTCATCAGGAGGGATCAGTTGATAAAGGAAGACATCGTATGAGGTGAAGTAGAGGGTCAATGAGGGTGTGGAAGATCCTCTGTGAGATGAATTGACACAATAGCCACAAACTTGTCAAACATGCAGAAAATCGTGAGAATGACGCGGGACCAGGCAATGTTTTGTTCTGTTGTACATAAGGTCTCCGTGAGTTGGAGTCAACTCAACAGCAGCTAACAACAAAACAAAATCTTACCTATTGTGGCCCTGATTATCTGCCAGTGTATCCACCAAAAATGCTGTTGCCTGCTCACAGCATCATGTCTCATCAGTTCTGAAGCCACAGTTCAGCAGTAAAGGTAATTCTCTTGATTTATGACTCCACTTAAGTTCTGCTTTAAGCACCCATTCTGAGCGGTGGTAGAAACTCTCTGAATATACAGCCCTCCTTCCACTTTCCAAGTGGCATGTAAGCTGCCAAAGGCCTACATGGCACCATTGTGCTGTCTGAAGGTGGGAGGAGGCAGCATGTAGTTGTTGGTTCCCCAAGATGATGTATCTCTTAGGATCCTCAGTCAACAAGGGAATTAGCTGCTGCCTCTTTCCTGATTCCCAACCTAAAGACCTTTCAGACTTAGCTCTCTGACAGCTCCTTACACGTCACTTTAGAGCCTTGGGAAATTTGGTGGGGCTGATTCAGTCCTTCATCAACACTTGGCCAATCATGAATGCAGGGGAAATTGTTCCGCTGCTGACCTGGCTGCCCATGCGGATCTCTTTACTCTTATTTCTCTAGCTCTAAGAATGGGCACAGATGCCTTCTACTCCCAGAGTTCCTGGAACTATCTGGGTTGTTTAGTCCATTCTGTAACTGAGAGTTAAGAGTAAGATGCAGTCCCTTTCTGAGTGATGCACACCAGTATCTGCCTCCACTGCTTCTTTCCAATTCTTCTCTTTACTCTTCTCCAGCCACTATTCTGGGAAGATCTACATCTTCCTTTGAAGTAGGAGAGGAACAGAAAATCCTTGCTCAGACATATGTGCTTCTTTGCCTAGAGTCCCTCCAAGGCCTATGGCTTTTGGCTTCTCCTCTGTGACATCCCCGGCAGGGAGGGGGATGGCCATTCACAATGCAGAGAAAGGCAAGGAAATGCAAGGACACAAAATGAAATTTATGAACGTCAAATTGTTAGCTGCTACAATCTTAATGAAAACTTAACTCTATGCCAGTCATTCCTCTAAATGCCTTGTTGTAGTAACTTCATTGAATCATCTTAACAACCTACCAAAACCAAACCAAACCCATTGCCATCGAGTCAATTCTGACTCATAGTGACCCTATAGACAGAGTAGCACTGCTCCATAGTATTGTCAAGAAGTGGCTGGTGGATTCGAACTGCCAACCTTTTGGTTAGAGGCCGAGCTCTTAACCACTGCACCACCCAGGTATTATTTTATTCCTACTTTCCAGAGGAAAAAACAGAAACTTAGAGAAGTTAGGAGTCCTGGGTAGTGCAACAGAGTTTCAGGAAGAGGGGGAAGAAATGGAATGTGTGGCTAACTGCTTCCATGAACAACTGCCTCCTTTACCATGAGACCAGAAGAACTGGATGGTGCCTGGCTACCATTGCTGAATATTTTGATCAAAGAGTCTATAAAAGTCTCCTGATCAAAAGGGGGGAAATGCAGAATAGAATTCCAAATTCTCATGGACTCCAGACTTTCTGGAGCCATGGAGGCTGGATGAACCCCCAGAACTATTGCTCTGAGACAATCTTTAAACCTTAAATAAAAATGCCCCCTGAAGTCTTTTTAAAACCAAGCAATAGTCTAGCTTAACTAGTAAAAAATGTCCATCTTGAGCATTATGCTCTTTTAAGGTCTATCTGTATGGGATCAAAGTAGCAACAGCAACTGGAAAGATTAGATAGGAACCTTAGGGCGAAGTGAGTTTATATTAATGGGGGAGGAACAACTCAGAAAAGGTGGGGTGAGAATGGATGCACAACTCAGAGAACGTAATCAATGTCACTGAATTGTATGTGTAGAAACGGTTGAATTGGTGTGTGTTTTGCTGTGTATATTCTCAACAACAAAATAAAAATTAAAAAAAAGTCACAGGTTCCATAAGCCTTCTAATATTAAAGTAGTGGGAATAAAATAGAACTGGTCTTTATAGAACTGTTTTTCAAGACAAAGGAAGAGAAAACCCCATGAGAGTTTTCTCTTATTTAAATGTGTACAGAATTTATGAAGAAGGATTTTTAAAGTAAATGATGTAAATCTGGTGTGCTGATTTTATTTAAGTCCTCTATGCACCACTTTAAAGATTGAAATTATTGTCCTCTCTAACACAGTGATAAGGGATAGTGTAGAGTCAAATTTCTAACTTAAATATTCAATGCTGATTTATATTTCCATTACTGTTTAAAATAGTACCCAGTAGCATGCATTCATTTGGTCAATTTTCCTTTGGGACTTCAGTTAGCAAATTGGGGGTCTTTGGAAATTAAAAAATAAACCAGATTCAGTGGATATGTGGTACTTCACTGTTTAAAATCCTTTATGGCTTTAACAGGGAATCAAATCCAAACACCCACACGGTTTTATAGAACTGATTAACAAGAAGTTTTCTCCAAGCAGATGGAGCATGAAAATTGTTGCCCCTTGGAATCAGTTGTCTAACTGAGTTTAATATTTGCATTTGGTTTTCCACAGTTATCACTATTATTTCCATTTCAATTATACATTACAGCCAGAGCATATGCCTCTGGGTACAAGAGGAAGGAAAAATTTAATTTTGGTGTTTGTCTTATTTGCACTTTACTTGAAGCAATTTGGTTTGCCGCATGGAGTGAATAAAGCTGTCATGTTATTTATTTTTTTTCAAAAGGAACACAACAACTGTAATGGACTATGCGTTCATTACTGAGTAGATTAATCTTTTTCTTCCATTGAAAGTCATAAAACAGGGGATAATTTGAAACTGGATTGTGCCTGGTGAATCATGATACACACTTTCAACCTAGGCATTTAACAGGTCCCAGCTTTCCTGCCAGTGTTTTCCAAACACATAATCTTTTCGAGGACTATTACTCAGAAGGCAATAAAAACATGTTTTCTGGCTACATGTCCTAATTCACTGTAGGAAAATGTAAATTAAAATATAACTTTTGACTTTGGACAACATTCTCTATTTTAAATACTCTGCTTCTTTCTTTCCTGGGACATGAAATTTTTTCCCTTTTTTTCTTTTTTTTTCCTCGTTTGCATTCTCACTTAACATCTGCTGTTGTTAGGTGCCACTGAGTTGGCTCTGACTTATGGAGACCTTATATATAACAGAACAAAACCTTCTGTTATACATAAGCTCTCCATGAGTCCTATGTCACCTTCTAACACTATATCAAACAATATTCCATTGAAATCCATTAAGTTTTCATTGACTAATTTTTGGAAATAGATCACCAGGCCTTTCTTCCTAGTCTGTCTTAGTCTGGAAGCACCACTGAAACTTGTCCACCATAGGTGACCCTGCTGGTATTTGAAATACTGGTGGCATAGCTTCCAGCATCACAGCAACACACAAGCCACCACAGTATGACAAACTGACAGACAGGTGGTGGACCTAACATCTAGCCATTATCAAATCCTTCCTTACATGTTGGAAATCTTAGCTGTGCTCATACCAGGGTTCAAACCTGTCTGGTTCTATCTGGAAGTTTATCCTGGTGGACCCTTCAGGGTTCTATTTGCATGGAGTATTCAAGATCTCCTTAGGACGTGTTCATTATAAAAGAGAGAGTGAGAATTATGTTTGGTTCAAGACAGTGGGACAGGGTTGGAGGACAGTCATTTGGTGAACACCGTGATCATTCACTTCATTCTCCGTTCAGCCCCCTTGGGAGTGGGACTATGAATAAAAACCTTAAGAGCTGTTTTGTTACTGTTTTTGTTTTGTTGTTGTTGTTGTGCTTTAAGTGAAAGTTTACAATTCAAGTTGGTCTCTCATACAAAAATTTATACAGACATTGTTATGTGATCCTTGTTGCTCTCCCTATACCGTGACAGCACACTCTTCCTTTCCACCCTGGATCCCCCATGTCCATTCTACCAGCTCCTGACCCTCTCTGCCTTCTCATCTCACCTCTGGATGGGAGTTGCCCATTTAGTTTCACGTATCTACTTGAGCTAAGAAGCACACTCTTCACGAGTATCCTTTTATGTCCCATAGTCTAGTCTAATCTTTGTCTGAAGAGTTGGCCTTTGGAATGGCTTTAGTTTTGGGCTAACAGAGACCTGGGGGCCATGTCCTCTGGGGTCCCTCCAGTCTCAATCAAACCATTAAGTATGGTCTTTTCACTAGAATTTGAGTTCTGCACCCCACTTTTCTCTTGCTCTATCAGGGACTCTCTGTTGTGTTCCCTGTCAGGGCGGCCTTTGGTTGTAGCTGAGCACCATCTAGTTCTTCTGGTCTCAGGCTGATGCAGTCTCTGGTTTATGTGGCCTTTTCTGTCTCTTGGGCTAATACTTTCCTTGTGTCTATTGTATTCTTCATTCTCCTTTTCTTAAGAGCTGTTTTATCAAAAATATCTTAAGACATTAAGAGCACAAAGAAGCATTTTTGGTAACCTAGGTAACTGATAGCAGCAATAATAATAGTTAACATTTACTGTGCTCTTTCTAATTACTAAACATTTAACATATTCCTGGGTAGTGCAAATGGCTAGCACGCTGAACTGCTAACCAAAAGGTTGGAGATTTGAGTTCACTCAGAGGCACCTGGGAAGAAAGGCCTGTCCATCAGCCACTGAAAACCCTATGAAGCACAGTTCTACTCCGACACACTTGAGGTTACCATAAATTGGAATCGACTCTACAGCAACTGGCTAATCCAACCATCACAGTAACCCTATTATATGATCATTATTATCTCCATTTTATGGATAAGGAAACTGAGTCTTAGAGGGTACATGTAACTTGCCTGGACATGCAGCTAAAAAGTGGCAGACCAAGGATTCTAACTCATGTCATTCTAGTGTTAAAATCCATGCTCTTTACTACACTGCAATACTGTCTTCCATCATGACTGTAGCACCTTGGAGCACGGAATAGAACTGTAGGCCAGAAGTGATTCCTGTCAGCCTATACCTGTGATGTAAGAAGGAAGAATCGCGGGCATAAATGCACACACACAGGGTATTCAATGCCTTTTTGCTGTACTGGAGGCCTCTTGTTGGCTACTTGGCATCATCTCAGCTGCTGAGCAAGAGGGGAGGAGAATGGAACCAGCCAGATGAGCACTTTGAGAACACAGCTAAAATAACTTCTGGGTTTCCCAGGGCAATTAGGGGAGAAACAAAGACAACTGAAGTTCTCATAGAATAAACTGGGGAAAGAATAAAACAAATTCTGTTTTGATACTGTTTTATGACCCTTTTTTTTTTTATTGTAATTCAGGTGAAGGCTTACAGAACAAATAGTTTCTCATGAAAGAGTAGTACACAT
>NW_004444100.1:595337-596848 GCF_000243295.1 Trichechus manatus latirostris | reverse complement strand
GCAGGATATATTATTCTTGGCTGACAATTTTTTTCTTTCAAGATTTTATATATGTCATCCCATTGCCTTCTTGCCTGCATGGTTTCTGCCAAATAATCTCAGCTTAGTCTTATTGTTTCTCCTCTGTCTGTGACTTCTTGTTTTTCATGAGCTGCTCTCAGGATTCTTTGTTTGTCTTTCGTTTTGGCGGGTGTGAATATGATATGCCTTGTTGATTTTCTTTTGGGGTGTCTTCTATATGGGGTTCGTTGAGCTTCTTGGATGGCCAGCTTTTCATCTTTCCTGATATTGGGGAAGTTTTCTGTCAGCAGTTCCTCAGTGATCCTCTCTGTGTTTTCTGTTTTCTCCCCCTGTTCTGGAATTCTAATCACTCACAAATTTTTGCTTTTGATCGTGCCCCACATAACTCTCAGGGTCTCTTCATTTTTCTTTGTTCTTTTTTCTGAGTTTTCCTCTAACAGATTTGTATCCAAGTGTTTGTCTTCAATTCCACTGATCCTGTCTTCCACCATTTCAATCTGCTTCTCAGCCCTTCTATGACACCGTCCATTTCTGAAATCTTATTGTTTATCTTTTAGATTTCTAATTGTTGTCTTTGTATAGTTTCTAGTTGTGAATTTATTTTGGCATTTTGTTCCTGCATTATTTTCCTGAATTATTCCTATTTTTTGTCCATTTTCCATGAATTTGTCTATTTTTTCCTCATGTTTGTTAGCTTTTTGCATCAGTTCTTGGAGAATTCTGAGTATTAGAGATTTGAATTCCCTATCAGGTAGTTCTAGCACACTTTCTTCCACAGGAGAGTCATCTGGTGTTTTATTTTGGATACGTACTGGAACCATCCTGTCCTGTTTTTGTAAATATTTTGATATTGTCTGCTGTTTTCAGGGCATTCAGTAGTTACTTTTCTCATTTATTGATTGTAGATTTGTTTGTTTCATCCCTTTTTTTAAAACAAAATTGACTATGTCTGAGCAGGCAGACTGTGTGTTCTTCCTTGTTTGCTCATCTGTGCACACAATACTTTTCGCCTTCTTCTCCAACTGGCAGGGTCAGTCACTCAGATATGGTATGGCAGGGCAGGTCTAGCTGAAGAGGATTTACTAGGATGGGTTGTTTGTGGCACTTACTACAGCCACCAGAGTGGGTCGGTAATCAGTGCAGGGCTGGTTCCAGTAGGCCGTGCCTGTGC
The DNA here is from genome assembly GCF_000243295.1 of Trichechus manatus latirostris. Taxonomy (NCBI): domain Eukaryota; kingdom Metazoa; phylum Chordata; class Mammalia; order Sirenia; family Trichechidae; genus Trichechus; species Trichechus manatus. Next base: position 595,656 of record NW_004444100.1, on the reverse strand, counting down.
TGCTTGGTGGTGTGATGTCAAGCGCACAGTGCAGGTTGGCAGGATGCAGCGGGGAGATTGTTATGTGTGAAGCTAAGATGGATATGGGAGAGAGGAGAGAGCAGAGAGGAACAGGAGCCAAAAACATAGAAACAAACAGAAAAGAATGCTAGGGGAGCTTGCCATTGGAGTGGAGCTATGAGAAACTATGAAATGGAGAAAAACAGAAAGGGGACGAGGAAGAAAAGAATGAATAAATAAAAATCAGAAAGGTTAAAGAACCGCAAAGTTTCCAGGGATCTCACCGGTGCAGCTATGAGGTCTGGGGAAGTCGCTCTCA
>NW_004444100.1:584375-594130 GCF_000243295.1 Trichechus manatus latirostris | reverse complement strand
CTTCATTTGATGTTTTAGGGTTTCAGGATTGTTGTATTCTCTGTTCAGCTTAGTTTTTCGGATCTTTGCTGTGGAGGGACAGCGTGGTGCTTCTGTCTAGAGCGCCATTTTTGATGACCCTATTTTTAACCTCAGGCTGGTTAGGTCTAGGGAAACAGGCTCTGCAGAGAATCTCCTGATGCAATTTGGTTTGTAATGAAACAAAGAAAATGACCCTTTGTTTTTATCTTTTGGTACCTTCTTATTTCTGAGAGAGTGAAAACCACTCTTGGTTGCTCTGTTTTCTTCTCTTTGAGCTCACTTAGGAACAGGACACATTTCTGCCTCCCCACTCCCCCCCACCCCAGACTCAATTATTATTAAAAAAATATTGCCAAGTATAGACCCTTTACCAAATGAAAAGTACTCTAAATAAGTGATCTGACATCCTTTCTCTCTAAGGACCAATGGTCATATTTGGAATGCCTACTCTACAAGGGGCACGGAGTGGGTATTCAAAGCTGATAAAGTTGATGTTTCACTGCTCTCAATCAGTTTCACTCTCATGGAGGGAGACAGATATGTAGTTAAATAATCACAGGTAGAACAAAATAAAACAGAGCTAAATGGAGACCAAGTTGCAAAATGCACAGGGAACTTTAGGCAGTGAGTGTTATCCTTACATGGGGGGTGCGGTGGAGAGTGCTTTATCCTTGTCTACCAAGCTGTTTAAGTACATGTGTGGCTGGGGTAGGCACTGTTTCACACTATTCTTCCTGGCCTTCCCACCCTTTCATCCTTCATGAGCTCTCTCTACAGTCACTTTCCTTCTCCTCTTCCAAATCCCTTTCTAGACACCCACTGAAATTACTGAGCTCCTTCTCAGCATCACCTTCAAACCAAGCTACTAATGACATGTTTTTGCCAACCATTCTTTCAGTCCATCTGTCTTCTTGTCTGCTCAGAGGAAACCAAAAGTATATCTAGGTCTTTAACAATCTTTAAGCCACATGGGGAAAATGCATTTAAACCTGCTAATAGGACCATAGATTAAGGGCAAAGCACTGAGATTGACTTTTATGTACTCAATTACCACCTTAGATGTCAACTGTGCAGTAGGGGGTTCTTAATGAGTTATGTAAGGGAGAGAGTCTTTGAAATGGTTTGGCCTTTTCACTTTCCTTTATAGCCCAGCATCTACCCTACTCTGCTAGAATAAGCAGTTACAAAATGCAGAAGAGAGTAGCACCAATAAGAAAAACACTTTATGATACCTGGGACTTCTCTGCGTCATTCACTGCTCTATCTCCACTGCCTAACATGTTTTAAAAAACCAAATGCATTACCATCAAGTCAATTCCAACTCATGGCGACCCAATATGTTACAGAGTGGAACTGCTTCATAGGGTTTTCTTGGCTGGAATCTTTATGAAACAGATTGCCAGGCCTTTCTTTTGTGGCTTCTCTGGGTGGGTTTGAACTACCAACCTTTAGGTTAGTAGTCCAGTGCAAACCATCTGTGCCTTCCAGGGACGTTGCCTAACACGTAGTGGCGCTAAATAGATATATGTTGAAAGAGAGACAGAGATTCACGCACTGGACTTCATCCACACTAGATGAACCCTAGGGTACCTTTTCCCTTAGATGTTATGACCAAGGAAGAGTAAGAACTTAAATTTGAAAAATTACGTTAAACTCATCAAGTTACTGTTGTTTCCTAACCCTTTCTCTCTGTATATATAAATCTCTGAACAACAGTGTTAAGGTCAATATTGAGATCAAGGAAGGGAAAAGAGAGTCAAGGCAATGGAAAGAATTTCAAGAGGCCATTTATTTTATCCCGAGTTGGCAACTAAATCATCCCCTAAAAGGATCCAGGATGATATAATGGAAAGAGCACAGGCTTTGGAGTCAAATAGAGCTGGGCTTGAATTCCTGTTCTGCCACTCACTGGCAGTACGACCTTGGATGAGTTATTTAGCATCTTTGAGCCTTGATTCTTCTTTTTCAAAATGCATACCATAAGAAAATAGCTATCTTAGAAAAAAATAGTATTGTGCTTAGCACAGACTGACATATAAGAGGACTTAAAAATATATGTGCTAGCTTCATTTCTCCCCAGGAAGTTATATGCTGATAATTAAGTTTTTTTTTAATGTATATTTCAATTTCCCTTAAGACATGAGCATCATACAGATTTCCTATCCTTGTCATTTGACAAATTTTGTAATTCTGCTGAAATGGAGGCCATTTTTGCTTACTTTTAAAAACAATGTTTTACTTACTATTGCCTGAAATATTAGTTGAAAATATCACTACTGCCAAATACTATTTGCATAATAATCTTTCATACACTTACAAATCGTTGTCATATCACTTTAGTGCCTATTATAAAACCCAACACTTACTTTGCCTCATTTGTCAGAAGTTTTTAAAGAAAAGGATTCTTTTTAACACTTAGTGTATTGCCAGGCTTCACCCTGCTTGAAGGCAGGGCTTCATTTTCACTCTGGCAAGGCAGATCCTAAAAAATTAATAGGAATTCTAACTATGGGAAGATATATTTTGAAGCCAGAGGTTAAAAAAAAAAAAAGTGAGAGAGAGAGAAAGCTTCCAAATTCCAAAGATTCTGAGGTTTAATATAGTTGTTATGCAGCCAATCAGCTTGCAAGGTGACTGGAGACAGAGGAATCTTTGTCCCTGGTGGTAGGAATTTAAAAATGAACTGAGGGTACTGGAATAAACTGCTCTAGGTCAGAGACTGAGTCTTAATCATCAGTGATTCTCAGGTGCCAGGGTCATGGCTGGCACCCAGTTGTTGTTGTTAGGTGCCGTCGAGTCCTTTTTGACTCATAGTGACACTTTGAACTACAGAATGAAACACTGCCAAGTCCTGCACCATCCTCACAATCATTGTTATGTTTGAGCCCACTATTGCAGCCACTGTGTCAGTCCATCTCGTTGAGGGTTTTCCACAGTGGTTAAGAGCTCAGCTGCTAACCAAAAGGTCAGCAGTTTGAATCCACCAGCAGCTCCTTGGAAATCCTGTCGGGCAGTTCTGCTCTGTCCTATAGGGTGCTATGAGTCGGAATTGACTCAATGGCAGTGAGTTCTACTTTACCAAGCATGATGTCCTTCTCCAGGGACTGGTCCCTCCTGATAACATTTCCAAAGTACGTGAGACAAAGTCTCGCCCTCCTTGCTTCTAAAGAGCATTCTGGCTGTACTTCTTCCAAGACAGATTCGTTCATTCTTCTGGCAGTACATGGTATATTCAATATTCTTTGCCAACATCATAATTCAAAGCCATCAATTCTTCTTTAGTCTCCCTTATTCATTGTCCAGCTTTCGCATGCATATGAGGCAACTGAAAATGCCATGGCTTGGGTCAGGCACACCTTAGTCCTCAGAGTGACATCTTTGCTTTTGAACACTTTAAAGAGGTCTTTTGCAGCAGATTTGCGCAATGCAACGTGTCTTGATTTCCTGACTGCTGCTTCCACGGGTGTTGATCGTGGATCCAAGCAAAATGCAAGCCTTGACAATTTCAATCTTTTCTCCATTTATCATGATGTTGCTTATTGGTCCAGTTGTGAGGGATTTTGTTTTCTTTACGTTGAGGTGTAATCCATACTGAAGGCTGTGATCTTTGATCTTCATCAGTAAACTTTATGGCACCCAGTAGTAACAAGAAATCACTGCTAAGCCAAATTGAAGTAACAGTTGTCTTCTCCATAAAAATTGTAAGACTTTACAGGAGAACTATTAAATATAAAACCAGAGAATATAAAAGTTAAAACCTAATAATATTAGTATTATAGTTATTATGTTTAAAGTGTTTCTACCATTTCCTTAAGAAAAATGTTGCCCTTATAGAACAAAGAGTATCACTTTTTTTTTTTTTTTTAGCTTTTGAAAAAATATTTCAAAGGCCGTTAGTTCTGGGTCGTAAGCCACTATGTCTTCCTTGACTCCCATTAAAAATACTCCATAAGCAGATTTACAAAGAATTGATTCATCTATGTGGAATAGATCCATTTCCATATGCATCTGCCTTCAGTAGACAGGGCTATTCTGCGGCATTTACTCTGGAGCTACCATTTCCTTTGATGGCTGACATTCATATACATACATGTAGCAATGCACACAGTTCATAAATGTTTAAAAGATACTTATTTGAAGCACAAAATAATGCATATAAGTAGAAATCCTCTGCCTTGTCACTTTATTAAAAATGCTAATAACTACTTTATGGGTTTGTGGTGCAGTGTGAGGAAAATCGTGAATGCGAATCATCCGATGTAATGCCTGTCACACAGATAACAGCAGGCACCGAATTAATGATATTAGTGATTATAGAAGCAATAGTAATAAAGGGAACAGGTTCAACTACTAGGCAAGCCTGAGTTCAGATCCCAGCTCTGCCATTTTAAAACTGTGTGACTTTGGGCAAGTTTTTTAATCTCTCTCTACCACTAGTCTGTCTGTTTGTCATACTGTGGGGACTTGCATGTTGCTATAATGCTAGAACTTATGCCACCAATATTTCAAATATCAGCAGGTATTTGGTGGACAGGTTTCAGTGGAGCGTCCAGACTAAAACAGACTACGAAGAAAGGCCTGGCATTCTACTTCCAAAAATTAGCCAATGAGAACCTTATGGATCATAACAGAATATTGTCTGATAATAATGCTGGAAGATGAGCCCCTTAGGTTGGAAGGCACTCAACACACAGTGACCACAATAATGGACTTGAGCATACCAACCGTAGTGAAGATGGCACAGGACGGAGCAACATTTCATTCTGTCGTGTATGGGATCGTCATGAGTCAGTGCCAACTTGATAGCAACTAACAACAACAAAGGCTGTAACTCATTTACATCACCAACAATTGGACTTGGCTCCCACAGCCCTCAAAAGTTCTTGAAGTCTTCCCAGCATGCATTCTGTCTTTGGAGATTGTCTTAGTTCCCTAGCGCTGCTGTAACACAAATACCACAAGTAGATGCTTTAAAGAACAGAAATGTATTTTCTCACAGTTCAGGAGGCTACAAGTCCAGATTCAGGGCACCGACTATAGGGGAAGAGCCTTGTTTCTTTCAGCTTCTGTAGCCCTGGCCTTCCTTGGTTCCTTGGTGATTCTCACATGGCATCTGTCTTCCCCCATTTGTGTCTGCCTCTGTGTCTAATATGCTCTTTTTTATATTTTGGAAGTGATTAGGTTTAGGACATACCCTACATTGGTACGGCCTCATTAACATAACAAAGAAAACCCTATTTCCAAACAGGATTACATCCACAGGTATAGGGGTTAGGATTCAAGCACATATTTTGGGGTTGACACATTTCAATCCATAACAGAGCTCTTTGGAATTTCATAAAATAGTTCACATCACCCTTCAGAGATTGGGAACTGATTATTATAGGACATTAACGACATTTTAAGGCCCCAGGCTCTACTTTTGTCTAGGGTGGTGAATGGCTACTGCTTAATGACAATAGCTCCATTCTCAGAAAGAGTTCCCCTTTGTGACTGAAAAGTAGCTGCAACAGCCTCAAAACATGAATCTCCTCTTGTTTACATCCACCATATAAGAACACCTTCCTCCTTCCCAAAAGTTCCAACATTTCATGGCATCTCAATGGCCCTGATTTGATCACGTGTCCATCTAGAGACAAATCACTGTGGCCAGGAGAATATGAGACTACCCGTTGCCAGGCATGGCTCAGACACCTTCCCCAGGCCAGAGTTGAAGGCAGCTCCACCAGTGCATATAGAGTGAGAGCAGGAATTAATAGCTGGGGGGTGGAATGGATTTTGGTTGACCAAAAACTAACAAATGTCTGCTGCTCAAGGGAAGATCAATGAGCCATGTGATGACAGAATAGCAAGACTGAGACCCTTTAGTTAGAAAAGATGGAGGCTTAGAAACCACCTTGTGGAGAACATTCCTTTAAAAATTACATAGAACATAATGGGTGGAGGTGAGATGTGTGGGGTATAGATGAAACAACATCAGCCATGAGTTGATTGATTACTGAGGCTGAATGATAGATACCCTATTCTATTTTTCATATACATGCAATTTTCTATAATAAAAAGTTTTGAAATACGTAAGAATATTATAATTTACTGTTATTTTTTTAAAGCAGGTTAACATAGTAGGAACAATATCTTTTTATTTAAATCTCTTAGCTCATTCATTTGATCAGCAAATATTCATCATATGTATATGTGCCTGGCATTGTAGGACCTAGGGATATGATGGCAAGCAAGTAGATAACATAATGCAATTGCCTCCAAACGCTTGATTAAGCCCCCATCAAAAAATTTAAGCATGCAACATGATAAATGTAATTAATAGTACCAAATTGTACACTTGAAATATGTTAAATTGGCAAATGTTGTGTTATACATATTTTTACAATTAAAATATTTGAGCATTAAAAAAAAAAGAAAGAAAGAAACCACCTTGTGGAGACTTTTAAAACTATAATCTCTAAAACTATAAACATTTTATATAAATGAACATCAAATCCTTAAATGATCCTTAAAATAAAGATACCACTTCTGAAACATTGGAGAGTTATTTTAGTAGTGAGAAGTGCTACTTCATGTAGAAGGCAACATCTTTGCAGAATTCTTTACTACCAAGAGGCCATACTTATGAAAAATACAATTAATTCAAAAGGCTTGGGAAAAAAAGTTTAAGTTAAGAAGAGAAGGAACAAAATATCCAAAATGTATGTTTGACTTCAGAACATCCATGGCCCCCTTTGAAAACTGAGCCAAATGACTCTGTAGAGCAATTATGTGTTCTCACGAGACCTGGGTAATCCACCAACCTCAGTAACCTAATTCAACTCACCAAGCATGGTGGAACGTCTTTAAATGTGGTTTTAAATCCTTGAAAGTGTTCAGGGATTAAACAAAGCAGAGAGATGCAACCAGACTATAAGGAAAAAGAAAGTGTTTTCCATTGCTTCGTTTCCACACCCAATAGAGAGAAAAACAATGCAACTAATATCCACAGAAGTGAATCAAGAGAGTCAGATAGACATGTTTTAAATTTGAGGCAATTTTTCTTGCGAACAAAAACCAACCAAAAATAAATGATTGTGTATTAGAGCTAAACAGTTATATTCAATTTTTTCTTTTTCTTTTTACAATTTTTCCCAAAATTATAATTTCAAAATAAATAATATAAATATATTAGTCCCTGGATGATGCAAATCAATGCATTCAACTGCTAACCGAAAGGTTAGAAGTTTGAGCTCACCCAGAGCTGCCTTGGAAGAAAGGCTTGATGATCTACTTCCCCAAAATCAGCCATTGAAAACCCTGTGCAGCATAGTTCTACTCTGATACACATGCGGTTGTCATGAGTTGGAGTCGACTCAATGGCAACTGGTTGTTTGTTTTCTTATAATACATTAGATAATGTAAAATATTATATGCCATTAGTATACATAGCTTCATACATGATAATTGACTATTCAATATACAATGGCATTTTTGCTTCCTTTTCATCTTGCTCCACAGAAATAAAGATCTGATAAAGTTTCTGATTCATTCACTGTAGCTTGTTTCACAAAAATAGCTAGAAATTCTTAAAAATGTGAATGTGTCCTTTCAGCAGGCTTTCAGTCCATTTTCTTTTGCTCCTAGAGTACTATTGTGCCTTCCTGGTAGTTTAGCCACTGAGGAATGATGAACAGAATTATCTGTTTCAATGATAATTGGTGACTCATCAATGAGGGACAAATTTGAAGCAAAAGGTCCCAAAGAAATTTGATTATTCTCCATGTTCTGTTACAAATAGGAATAAAGGTGTACCTTGGGAAAGAAACTGTATAGGAACAGGACTTTTCTTTGAAAGTTATGTGCAAGTGTCACAATGTGCATTTGCAGTAAATAAATGTCTTCAGGAATATCAAGCATGGTTCTAAACCTGACTAAGATAAATTGAAATAAAATCCTTTTAAAAAATAAGGGCATTACATTTCTAGAAGTTTAGGATCTATGAACCCAGGGTACTTTTTTATCTGGGTGAGGTTCAGAGGGGGCAGCTGCTTAATTTATTCTTTCCCTATGCCCATTGACGGGGATCAAAGGTGTGACAACTTGAGTAAAACCATAAATATATTTGCTCGTTCATTAAACATGTATTTTGAGCTCATTCTAGGTGCCAGAAATACAAGATAAATAGAATTTTTGCCTAGTGGGATGTCTGGTAGGAAGATAGAAATTAAATAAAAGGTACCTAATTATGATTGTGATAAATGACTCAAAGATAAAGCAAAAGAGTGATTGAAATGTCCAACAGGAGCCCCCAAACTGATCTAGAATGAGGAGTATCATCTGATTCTCAGTTCTTAAAGGAAGAGTTAAATAGACAGGTGAAGATGGTGAAGGGTCAGGACTAATATTCTACGCAGAAGGAGCAACATTTCCGAAGATACTGAGGTGGAAAGAACACGATGTGTTCGATGAGTTGAAAGAAGACTCAAGAAGTGAAAAGACAGGAAGAAAGAGTGGAGGCAGTGAGGGTTGAAGCTGGAGAGTTAAGTAGAGGTCAGAATGCACAAGGCCTTGAAGGCCAGGATCTGGATCTGAAGCTTTATTAACCAAGATCCATGGAAGTTCATAGAAGGGTTTTTAAAAGGGGCCTATCACTGTCATGTTTGTTTATTTATTTTTTATTTTTATTTTTTTATTGTACTTTAGATGAAGGTTTACAGAACAAATAGTTTCTCATTAAACAGTTAGCACACATATTGTTTTATGACAATGGTTAACAATCCCACAACCTGTCAACACTGTCCCTTCTAGACCCTGGGTTGCCTATTACCAGCTTTCCTGTTCCCTTCTGCCTTCTAGTCCTTGTCCCTGAACTGTTGGGCCCCATTAGTCTCATTTTGTTTTATGGGGCTCTCTAATCTTTGGCTGAACGGTGAACCTCAGGAGTGACTTCTTACTGAGATAAAAAGGTGTCCAGGGCCATACTCTCTGGGTTTCTCCAGTCTCTGTCAGGCCAGTAAGTCTGGTCTTTTTTTGTGAGTTAGAATTTTGTTCCACATTTTTCTCCAGCTCTGTCTGAGACCCTCTGTTGTGATCCCTGTCAGAGCAGTCAGTGGTGGTAGTCAGGCACCACCTAGCTGTACTGGACTCAGTCTGGTGGAGGCCGTGGTAGCTGTGGTCCATTGGTCCTTTGGACTAATCTTTCCCTTGTATCTTGTTTTCTTCATTCTCCCTTTCTCCTAAAGGGGTGAGACCAGTAGTGTGTCTTTGATGGCTGTTCACAGTCTTTTAAGACCCCAGATGCTACTCACCAAGGTAGAACATAGAACATTGTCTTTATAAACTCTGTTATGCCAGTTGAACTAGATGTTTCCTGAGACCATAGACTCCACAGCCCTCCACACAGCAATTCAGTGCCTCAGGGAGTTTGAATGTGACTATGGAGCTTCCATGATGTTTCTTTATTCAAGTTGTGCTGGCTTCCCTAGTATCATGTACTGTTACCATTCACCAAAGTTACTACTTATCTATTGTCTATTTAGTATTCCCCCACTATCCCTCATAACCAGCAAAGATTGTTTCTTTTTGTGTGTAAACATTTTCATGGGTTTTTACAATAGAGGTCTCATGCAATATTTGTCCTTTTGTGATTGACTTATTTCACTCAGCATAATGTCTTCCAGTTTCATCCATGTTATGAGATGCTTCACAGATTCATCATTGTTCTTTATTGTTGCATGATACTCCATTGT